>NW_019268593.1:54527-83219 GCF_002738365.1 Cucurbita moschata | reverse complement strand
TCAGACATCACAGACATCTCAGACATCTCAGACATCTCAGACATCTTAGACATCTCAGACATAACAGACATCTCAGACATCTCGGACATAACAGTCATCTCCGACATCTCAGACATCTCAGACATCACGGACATCTCAGACATCTCGGACATAACAGACATCTCAGAATCTCCGACATCAAAGACATCTCAGACATCTCGGACATCTCAGACATCTCAGACATCTCAGACATCTTGGACATCTCGGACATCTCAGACATCTCGGATGTCTCATACATCTCAAACATCTCAGACATCTCAGACATCTTAGATATCTTAGACATCTTGGACATCACGGACATCTTAGACATCTCGGACATAACAGATATCTCAGACATCTTAGACATCTCAGACATCTTGGACATCTCAGACATCTCGGACATAACTGACATCTTAGACACCTCAGAAATTTAAGACATCTCAGACATAGCAGACATCTCGGACATAACAGACATCTCGGAAATCTCAGACATCTCGGATAGCTCAGACATCTAAGACATCTCGGACATCTCGGACATCTCAGACATAACAGAAATCTCAGACATCTCAGACATCTCGGACATAACATCAATAATAACTTTAATGAAAATAGAATATATCTTTGTTTACAAACTATGAGTTTTAGGACATAAAACCCAACAAACTACCACTTGGACTAAAACTCTAGTTGGGTTTTATAACGTTGAGTAGAGAGAATACAATAAACTAGGGCATCACATACTCATGCCTTTTCTCCCACTTGCCCTAGATTACATAACTCGTAGTCCTAGACTCACTAGGTGCCCTTCAAACACTTTAGCCGTGAGGGGCTTTGTAAATGGATCAGCAATGTTGTGTTCTGAAGCCATCTGTGTGACGATCACATCTCCTGGTTGCATAATCTCCCTTATGAGATGATATTTGCGCTCAATATGTTTTCCTCGCTTATGGCTTCTTGG
This sequence comes from Cucurbita moschata, assembly GCF_002738365.1. Classification (NCBI taxonomy): domain Eukaryota; kingdom Viridiplantae; phylum Streptophyta; class Magnoliopsida; order Cucurbitales; family Cucurbitaceae; genus Cucurbita; species Cucurbita moschata. Next base: position 82,243 of record NW_019268593.1, on the reverse strand, counting down.
TTCTTTTGAATTTGCAACTGCTCCACTGATATCACAATAAAGAGTGACGGGAAGATGCATATTTGGAATGACTTCCAAATCAGTTAAGAACTTCCTAAGCCATACAGATTCTTTCGCTGCTTCACAAGCAGCAACATACTCAGCCTCCATGGTGGAATCAGCAATGCAACCTTGCTTTATGCTTCTCCATATTATAGCTCCTCCGTTCAGAGTGAAGATAGATCCTGATGTCTATTTCCTCGAATCTACATCGGTCTGAAAATCTGAGTCAGTGTACCCTATAAGGATCAGATCCTTAGCACCGTACATTAGCATATAGTCCCTCGTTCTCCTAAGATACTTGAGGATATTCTTAACGGCAGTCCAATGAGCACGTCCCGGATTGGACTGATATCTGCTGACAATTCCTACAGCATAGCATATGTCGAGTCGAGTACATAGCATGGCATACATCAGACTACCGACCGTTGATGCATAGGGAATGTGTTTCATATCCTCAACTTCTTGAGGTGTCTTAGGACTTTGTTTCTTCGACAAATGAACTCCATGCCTGAAAGGTAATAATCCTTTCTTGGAGTCCTGCATCTTATATCGAATCAACATTTTGTCGATGTACGATGCTTGAGACAATGCTAGTGTTTTGTTCTTGCGATTCCGAACAATTTGGATTCCAAGAACAAACTGAGCCTCTCCCAAATCTTTCATTTGGAATTGTGTCGCTAGCCAATGTTTAATGTCAGTCAGAATTCCCACATCATTTCCAATGAGTAGGATATCGTCAACGTACAACACTAGGAAAGCTACTATAGAGTTGACTATCCTTTTATAAACACAAGGTTCGTCAACATTCTGTTTAAAGCCATAAGATTTGATCGCAGTATCAAACTTTATATTCCAAGATCGAGATGCTTGCTTCAACCCATAAATGGATCTTTTAAGCTTGCAAACCCTTTGCTCGTTATCCTGTTCAATGAGCCCCTCTGGTTGAGCCATAAAGACACTCTCTTCAAGATTGCCGTTTAGAAAAGCTGTCTTAACATCCATTTGCCAAATTTCATAATCATAAAATGTGGCAATAGACAAGAGTATTCTAATTGATTTAAGCATAGCAACAGGAGAGAAGGTTTCTTCATAGTCCACCCCCTCTCTTTGGGTATAAACCTTTGCTACTAGTCGTGCTTTAAAGTCTGTACCTTACCGGTTTGCTCTCGTTTCCTCTTATAGATTCATTTGCAACCAATAGGTTTTACCCCATCTGGTTGATCTACAAGTTCCCAGACTGAATTGAAGTACATTGACTCCATTTCAAGATTCATGGCTTTAATCCACTGATCTCTATCTTCATCATTCATTGCCTGTTTATAGGTCAATGGATCCTCAAATGCCATCATCAAGTATGATGACTTGAGTTTCTGCTAAACCCAAGTAACGATCGGGTTGAGTTATAACCCTTCCACTACGTCGAGGCATTCTCAACTCTTAAGAAGGATGTGATTGACCAGAAGTGTCAGTTCCATCAACAACTCTGATTGAAGGACCAGCTTGATCAACAACTCTTGTTGTTTGATCAGTAGCTTCATTAGAAATCTCACTTAATACAAGTTTGCTACGAGGTTGATGATTTCTTACGTGGTCTCAGACAGCTCAGACATCTCAGACATCTCGGACATCTCAGACATCTCGGACATCTCATACACCTCAGACATCTCAGACAACTCAGACAGCTCTGAAATCTCGGACATAACAGACATCTCGGACATAACAGACATCTCAGACAACTCAGACATCTAAGACATCTCAAACATCATGGACATCTCAGACAACTCAGACATCTAAGACATCTCAAACATCATGGACATCTCAGACATCTCGGACATATCAGACATCTCAAATATCATGGACATCTCAGACATCTCGGACATATCAGACAGCTCAGACATCTAATAACTTAGAAACATCTAGGACATAATAGACATCTCAGACATCTCAGACAACTAAGACCTCTCAGACAGCACATACATCTCAGACATCTCAGACATAACAGACATCTCAGACATCTTGGACATCACGGACATCTCAGACATCTCGGACATAACAGACATCTAAAACATATCAGAAGTCTCGTACATCTCAGACATCTCAGACATCTCGAAAATCTCAAACATCTCGGACATCTCTGGCATCTCGGAAATCTCTAACATCTCAGACATCTCGGAAATCTCAGACATCTTAGACATCTCAGGCATCTAAGACATCTCAGACATCACAGACATCTCAGACATCTCAGACATCTTAGACATCTCAGGCATCTCGTACATCTCAGACATCTCAGACATCTCGAAAATCTCAAACATCTCGGACATCTCTGGCATCTCGGAAATCTCTAACATCTCAGACATCTCGGAAATCTCAGACATCTTAGACATCTCAGACATCTCAGACATCTCGAAAATCTCAAACATCTCGGACATCTCTGGCATCTCGGAAATCTCTAACATCTCAGACATCTCGGAAATCTCAGACATCTTAGACATCTCAGACATCTCGGACATCTCAGACATCTCAGGCATCTAAGACATCTCAGACATCACAGACATCTCAGACATCTCAGACATCTCAGACATCTCAGGCATCTCATACATCTCAGACATCTCAGACATCTCAGACATCTCAGACAACTCAGACATCTCGGACATCTTAGACATCTTAGACATCTCGGAAATCACAGACATCTCAGACATCTCAGACATCTCAGACATCTCGGACATAATGTTCATCTCAGACATCTCGGACATCTCGGACATCTCAGACATCTCAGACATGTTAGACATCTCAGACATCAAGGACATCTTGTTAGGCTATGGAGCCTGATACTTATTTATAGCTTGGTCAACGGTTATATCCGGTAAAGCTATATTTGGTAAAGCTATATATAGTAAAGCTATATATGGTAAAGCTATATCGAGTAAAGCTATATGTGGTAAATAGCTATATATAGTAGATGGCTAAATCTGGTAAAGCTATATATAGTAAACTATTCTATATATATATCTGGTCCGGTAGAGCTTTGAAAATGTACTTTCTATTCTCTATACTCTCTCTTGTTGTACATACCAGAAATCATCAAATAAAAAATCTTTTTAGCCAGAGTTCTTTTTGCACTTTTCTCTATCCCATTCTTTGTGTTCATCTAGATCGAGCGTGTGCGTTGTTGTGCGATCCTAACAACTAGTATCAGAGCTAACGACTGATATCGATCCTAACACATCTCATACATCTCAGACATCTCAGAAACCTCAGACATCTCGGACATCTCAGACATGTTAGACATCTCAGAAATGACAGACAACTCAGACATCTCAAACAACCTAGACATCTCGGACATCTCAGACATCTCGGATATCATAGACATCTCAGACATCTGAGACATCTCAGACATAACGTTCATCTCAGACATCTCAGACATCTCGGATATCATAGACATCTCAGACATCTGAGACATCTCAGACATAACGTTCATCTCAGACATCTCAGACATCTCGGACATCTCAGACATCTCAGACATCTCAGACATCTCAAACAAATCAAACATCTCAGACATCTCAGACAACTTAGACATCTCGGAAATCACAAACATGTCAGACATCTCAGACATCTCGAACATAACGTTCATCTCGGACATCTCAGACCTCTCGGACATCTCAGACATCTAAGACATCTCAGACATCTCAGACAACTGAGATATCTAAGACATCTCAGACAACTGAGATATCTAAGACATCTCGGACATAACAGACATCTCAGACATCTTAGACATCTCGGACATCACCGACATCTCAGACATATGAGAAATGTCTGAGATGTCCGTGATGTCTAAGATGTTTGAGATGTCTTAGGTGTCTTAGATGTCTGTTATGTCCAAGATGTCAGAGATGTCTGAGATGTTCGAGATGTCTGAGATGTCTGAGATGTCTGAGAAGTTCGAGATGTCCGAGAAGTCTGTTGTGTCCGAGATTTCTGAGATGTCTGAGATATCTGATATGTTCGAGATGTCTGAGATGTCCGTGATGTCCAAGATGTCTGAGATGTCTAAGATGTCTAAGATGTCTGAGATGTTCAAGATGTCTGAGATGTTAGAGATGTCTGTTATGTCCGAGATGTCTGAGATGTCCGTGATGTCCGAGAAATCTAAGATTTCTTCGATGTCTTAGAAGTCTGTTATGTCTTAGATGTCCGAGATGTCTGAGATGTCCGAGATATCCGAGATGTCTTAGATGTTTGAGATGTCTGAGATGTCCGAGATATCCGAGATGTCTTAGATGTTTGAGATGTCTGAGATGTTTGAGATGTCCGAGATGTCTGATTTTTCTGTTATGTCCAGGATGTCTGAGATGTCCGTGATTTCCAAGAGGTTTGAGATGTCTGAGATGTCTGTTATGTCCGAGATGTCTGAGATGTTTGTTATGTCTGAGATGTTTGAGATGTCTAGTATGTCCGAGATGTCTGAGATGTCCGTGATGTCCAAGATGTCTTAGATGTCTGAGATTTCTGAGATGTCTGCTATGTCCGAGATGTCCTAGATGTCTGAGATGTCTGTGATTTCCAAGAGGTCTGAGATGTCTGAGATGTCTGAGATGTTTGTTATGTATGAGATGTCTGAGATGTCTGTTATGTCCAAGATGTCTGAGATGTCCGTGATGTCCAAGATGTCTGAGATGTCTGAGATGTACGAGATGTCTGAGATGTCTGTTATGTCCAAGATGTCCGAGATATCTGATATGTCCGTGATGTAAAGATGTCTGAGATGTCCGAGATTTCTGAGATGTCTGAGATGTCTGTTATGTCCGAGATGTCTGAGATGTCCGTTATTTCCAAGAGTTTTGAGATGTCTGAGATGTCTGTTATGTCCGAGATGTCTAAGATGTCCGTGATGTCTAAGATGTCTGAGATGTCTTAGGTGTCTTAGATGTCTGTTATGTCAAAGATGTCAGAGATGTCTGAGATGTCCGAGATGTCTGAGATGTCTGAGTTGTCTGAGAAGTTCGAGATGTCCGAGATGTCTGTTGTGTCCGAGATTTCTGAGATGTCTGAGATATCTGTTATGTCCGAGATGTCTGAGATGTCCGTGATGTCCAAGATGTCTGAGATGTCTAAGATGTCTAAGATGTCTGAGATGTCTGTTATGTCTGAGACGTCTGAGATGTCTGAGATGTCTGTTATGTCCGAGATGTCTGAGATGTCTGAGATGATCGAGATGTCTGAGATGTCCGAGATGTCTGAGATGTTTGTTATGTCCGAGATGTTTGAGATGTCTGAGATGACCTAGATGTCTGAGATGTCCGAGATGTCTGAGATTTCTGAAATAACTGAGATGTCTAAGATGTCTGAGATGTCTGTTATGTCCAAGATGTCGTAGATGTCTGAGATGATCGAGATGTCTGAGATGTCTGAGATGTCTGAGATGTCTGTTATGTCTGAGATGTCTGAGATGTCTGAAATGACCGAGATGACTGAGATGTCAGTGATGTCCAACATGTCTTAGATGTCTTAGATGTCTGTTATGTCCGAGATGTCTGAGATGTTTTAGATGTCTGTTACGTCCAAGATGTCTGAGAGGTCTGAGATGTCTGAGATTTCCTAGATGTCTGAGATGTCCGAGATGTCTGAGATGTCTTAGATCTCTGAGATGTCTGTGATGTTCGAGATGTGTGAGATGTCTGAGATGTCTGAGACGTCTGAGATGTCTGTTATGTCCGAGATGTCTGAGATGTTCGAGATGTCTGAGATGTTCGAGATGTCTGAGATGTCTGAGATGTCTGTTATGTACGAGATGTCTGTTATGTCCGAGATGTCTGAGATGTCTGTTATGTCCGAGATGTCTTAGATGTCCGTGATGTAAATATGTCTGAGATGTCCGAGATTTCTGAGATGTCTAAGATGTCTGTTATGTCCGAGATGTCTGAGATGTCCGTTATTTCCAAGAGTTCTGAGATGTCTGAGATGTCTGAGATGTCTGTTATGTCCGAGATGTCTGAGATGTCCGTGATGTCTAAGATGTCTGAGATGTCTTAGGTGTCTTAGATGTCTGTTATGTCCAAGATGTCCGAGATGTCTGAGATGTTCGAGATGTCTGAGATGTCTGAGATGTCTGAGAAGTCCGAGATGTCCGAGATGTCTGTTGTGTCCGAGATTTCTGAGATGTCTGAGATATCTGTTATGTCCGAGATGTCTGAGATGTCCGTGATGTCCAAGATGTCTGAGATGTCAAAGATGTCTAAGATGTCTGAGATGTCTGTTATGTCCGAGATGTCTAAGATGTCCGTGATGTCCAAGATGTCTAAGATGTCCGAGATGTCTGAGATTTCCATGATGTCCAAGATGTCTGAGATGTCTGAGATGTCCGAGATGTCAAAGATGTCTGAGATGTTTCTTGATGTCTGAGATGTTAGAGATGTCTATTATGTCCGAGATGTCTGAGATGTCCGTGATGTCCGAGAAAGCTAAAATTTCTTAGATGTCTTAGAAGTCTGTTATGTCTAAGATGTCCGAGATGTCTGAGATGTCCAAGATATTCGAGATGTCTTAGATGTTTGAGATGTCTGAGATGTTTGAGATGTCTGAGATGTTTGAGATGTCCGAGATGTCTGATTTTTCTGTTATGTCAAGGATGTCTGAGATGTCCATGATTTGCAAGAGGTCTGAGATGTCTAAGATGTCTGAGTTGTCTGTTATGTCCGAGATGTCTGAGATGTTTGAGATGTCTAGTATGTCCGAGATGTCTGAGATGTCCGTGATGTCCAAGATGTCTGAGATGTCTTAGATGTCTGAGATGTCTGTTATGTCCAAGATGTCTGAGATGTCTGTTATGACCGAGATGTCTGAGATGTCTGAAATGTTTGTTATGTCCGAATTGTCTGAGATGTCCGTGATGTCCAAGATGTCTGAGATGTCTGAGATTTCTGAGATGTCTGTTATGTCCGAGATGTCCTAGATGTCTGAGATGTCCGTGATTTCCAAAAGGTCTGAGATGTCTGAGATGTCTGAGATGTTTGTTATGTATGAGATGTCTGAGATGTTTGTTATGTCCAAGATGTCTGAGATGTCTGTGATGTCCAAGATGTCTGAGATGTCTGAGATGTACGAGATGTCTGAGATGTCTGTTATTTCCAAGATGTCCGAGATGTCTGATATCTCCGTGATGTAAAGATGTTTGAGATGTCCGAGATTTCTAAGATGTCTGAGATGTCTGTTATGTCCGAGATGTCTGAGATGTCCGTTATTTCCAAGAGTTTTGAGATATCTGTTATGTCCGAGATGTCCAAGATGTCCGTGACGTCTAAGATGTCTGAGATGTCTTAGGTGTCTTAGATGTCTGTTCTGTCAAAGATGTCAGAGATGTCTGAGATGTCTGAGATGTCTGAGTTGTCTGAGAAGTCCGAGATGTCCGAGATGTCTGTTGTGTCCGAGATTTCTGAGATGTTTGAGATATCTGTTATGTACGAGATGTCTGAGATGTCTGAGATGTCTGTTATGTCCAAGATGTCTGAGATGTCTAAGATGTCTAAGATGTCTGAGATGTCTGTTATGTCTGAGATGTCTGAGATGTCTGAGATGTCTGAGATGTCTGTTATGTCCGAGATGTCTGAGATGTCTGAGATGATCGAGATGTCTGAGATGTTCGAGATGTCTGAGATGTTTGTTACATCCGAGATGTCTGAGATGTCTGAGATTTTTGAAATAACTGAGATGTCTAAGATGTCTGAGATGTCTGTTATGTCCAAGATGTCTGAGATGTCTGAGATGATCGAGATGTCTGAGATGTCTGAGATGTCTGAGAAGTCCGAGATGTCTGAGATGTCTGTTGTGTCTGAGATTTCTGAGATGTTCTAGATATCTGATATGTCCGAGATGTCTGAGATGTCCGTGAGGTCCAAGATGTCTGAGATGTCTAAGATGTCTAAGATGTCTGAGATGTCTGTTATGTCCGATATGTCTAAGATGTCCGTGATGTCCAAGATGTCTAAGATGTCCGAGATGTCTGAGATTTCCATGATGTCCAAGATGTCTGAGATGTCTGAGATGTCCGAGATGTCAAAGATGTCTGAGATGTTCGAGATGTCTGAGATGTTAGAGATGTCTGTTATGTCCGAGATGTCTGAGATAATCGTGATGTCCGAGAAATCTAAGATATCTTAAATGTCTTAGAAGTCTTTTATGTCTTAGATGTCCGAGATGTCTGAGATGTCCGAGATATCCGAGATGTCTTAGATGTTTGAGATGTCAGAGATGTCTGATTTTTCTGTTATGTCCAGGATGTCTGAGATTTCCATGATTTCCAAGAGGTCTGAGATGTCTGAGATGTCTGAGATGTCTGAGATGTCTGTTATGTCCGAGATGTCTGAGATGTTGGTTATGTCTGAGATGTTTGAGATGTCTAGTATGTCCGAGATGTCTGAGATGTCCGTGATGTCCAAGATGTCTGAGATGTTTGAGATGTCTTAGATGTCTGAGATGTCTGTTATGTCCAAGATGTCTGAGATGTCTGTTATGTCCGAGATGTCTGAGATGTCTGAAATGTTTGTTATGTCCGAATTGTCTGAGAAGTCCGTGATGTCCAAGATGTCTGAGATGTCTGAGATTTCTGAGATGTCTGTTATGTCCGAGATGTCCTAGATGTCTGAGATGTCCGTGATTTCCAAGAGGTCTGAGATGTCTGAGATTTCTGAGATGATTGTTATTTATGAGATGTCTGAGATGTCTGTTATGTCCAAGATGTCTGAGATGTCCGTGATGTCCAAGATGTCTAAGATGTCTGAGATGTACGCGATGTCTGAAATGTCTGTTATGTCCAAGATGTCCGAGATGTCTGATATGTCCGTGATGTAAAGATGTCTGAGATGTCCGAGATTTCTGAGATGTCTGAGATGTCCGTTATTTCCAAGAGTTTTGAGATGTCTGAGATGTCTGTTATGTCTAAGATGTCTGAGATGTCTTAGGTGTCTTAGATGTCTGTTATGTCAAAGATGTCAGAGATGTCTGAGATGTCCGAGATGTCTGAGATGTCTGAGTTGTCTGAGAAGTCCGAGATGTCCGAGATGTCTGTTGTGTCCGAGATTTCTGAGATGTCTGAGATATCTGTTATGTTCGAGATGTCTGAGATGTCCGTGATGTCCAAGATGTCTGAGATGTCTAAGATGTCTGAGATGTCTGTTATGTCTGAGATGTCTGAGATGTCTGAGATGTCTGTTATGTCCGAGATGTCTGAGATGTCTGAGATGATCGAGATGTCTAAGATGTCTGAGATGTCTGAGATGTTTGTTACGTCCGAGATGTCTGAGATGTCTGAGATGACCTAGATGTCTGAGATGTCCGAGATGTCTGAGATTTCTGAAATAACTGAGATGTCTAAGATGTCTGAGATGTCTGTTATGTCCAAGATGTCTGAGATGTCTGAGATGATCGAGATGACTGAGATGTCTGAGATGTCTGAGATGTCTGTTATGTCTGAGATGTTTGAGATGTCTGAAATGACCGAGATGACTGAGATGTCAGTGATGTCCAACATGTCTTAGATGTCTGAGATGTCTTAGATGTCTGTTATGTCCGAGATGTCTGAGATGTTTTAGATGTCTGTTACGTCCAAGATGTCTGAGAGGTTTGAGATGTCTGAGATTTCCTAGATGTCTGAGATGTCCGAGATGTCTGAGATGTCTTAGATCTCTGAGATGTCTGTTATGTCCGAGCTGTCTGAGATGTTTTAGATGTCTGTTACGTCCAAGATGTCTGAGAGGTCTGAGATGTCTGAGATTTCCTAGATGTCTGAGATGTCCGAGATGTCTGAGATGTCTTAAATGTCTGAGATGTCTGAGATGACCGAGATGTCTGAGATGTTTGAGATGTCTGAGACGTCTGAGATTTCTGTTATGTCCGAGATGTCTGAGATGTCTGTTATGTCCGAGATTTCTTAGATGTCTTAGGTGTCTTAGATGTCTGTTATGTCCAAGATGTCAGAGATGTCTGAGATCTCTGAGATGTCTGTTATGTCAGAGATGTCCGAGATGTCTGAGATGACCGAGATGACTGAGATGTCTGAGATGTCTGAGATGTCATTTATGTCTGAGATGACCGAGATGACTGAGATGTGAGTGATGTCCAACATGTCTTAGATGTCTGAGATGTCTAAGATGTTTGAGATGTCTGTTACGTCCAAGATGTCTGAGATATCTAAGATGTTTTAGATTTCCTCGATGTCTGAGATTTCCGAGTTGTCCGAGATGTCTGAGATGTCTTAGATGTCTGAGATGTCTGTTATGTCCGAGATGTCTGAGATGTCTGAGATGACCTTGATGTCTGAGATGTCTGAGATGTCTCAGACGTCTAAGATGTCGGTTATGTTCGAGATGTCTGAAATGTCTGAGATGTCTGTTATGTCCGTGATTTCTTAGATGCCTTAGGTGTCTTAGATGTCTGTTATGTCCAAAATGTCAGAGATGTATGAGATGTCTGAGATGTCTGAGATGTCTGAGATGTTTGAGATGTCTGAGAAGTCTGAGATGTCCGAGATGTCTGTTATGTCCGAGATTTCTGAGATGTCTTAGATATCTGTTTTGTCCGAGATGTCCAAGATGTCTGAGATGTATGTTATGTCCGAGATGTCTAAGATTTCCGTGATGTCCAGGATGTCTAAGATGTCCGAGATGTTTGAGATGTCTTTTATGTCCGAGATGTCTGAGATGTCCGTGATGTCCAAGATGTCTGAGATGTCTGTTATGTCCGAGATGTCTGAGATGTTAGAGATGTCTGTTATGTCCGAGATTTCTGAGATGTCCGTGATGTCCGAGATGTCTGAGATTTCTTAGATGTCTTAAAAGTCTATTATGTCTAAGATGTCAGAAATGTTCGAGATGTCTGAGATGTCCGAGATATATGAGATGTCTTAGATGTCTGAGATGTCTGAGATGTTTGAGATGTCCAAGATGTCTGAGATGTCTGAGATGTCCGAGATGTCTGTTATGTCCAGGATATCTGAGATGTTCGTGATTTCCAAGAGGTCTGAGATGTCTGAGATGTCTGTTATGTCCCAGATGTCTGAGATGTTTGTTATGTCTGAGATGTCTGTTATGTCCGAGATGTCTGAGATGTCCGTGATGTCTGAGATGTCTGAGTTGTCTGAGATGTCTGTTATGTCCAAGATGTCTGTTATGTCCGAGATGTCTGAGATGTCTGAGATGTTAGTTATGTCTGAGATGTCTGAGATGTCTGTGATTTCCAAGAGGTCTGAGATGTCTGAGATGTTTGAGAACTTCGAGATGTCTGAGATGTTTGTTATGTATGAGATGTCTTAGATGTCTGTTATGTCCGAGATGTCTGAGATGTCCGTGATGTCCAAGATGTCTGATATGTCTGAGATGTCTGAGATGTCTGTTATGTACGAGATGTCTGAGATGTCTGTTATGTCCGAGATGTCTGAGATGTCTGTTATGTCCGAGATGTCTTAGATGTCCGTGATGTAAATATGTCTGAGATGTCCGAGATTTTTGAGATGTCTAAGATGTGTGTTATGTCCGAGATGTCTGAGATGTCCGTTATTTCCAAGAGTTCCGAGATGTCTGAGATGTTTGAGATGTCTGTTATGTCCGAGATGTCTGAGATGTCCGTGATGTCTAAGATGTCTGAGATGTCTTAGGTGTCTTAGATGTCTGTTATGTCTAAGATGTCTGAGATGTCTGAGATGCTTTTATGCCCGAGATGTCTGAGATTTCCGTGATGTCAAGGATGTCTGAGATGTCTGAGATGTCCGAGATGTCTAAGATGTCTGAGATGTCTGAGATGTCCGTGATTTCTAGGATGTCTGAGATGTCTGAGATGTCTGTTATGTCTGAGATGTCTTAGATGTCTCTTATGTCTGAGATGTCTAAGATGTCTGAGATGTCTGTTATGTCCGAGATGTCTGAGATCTCCGTGATGTGCAAGATGTCTGAGATGTCTGAGATGTCTGTTATATCTGAGATGTCTGAGATGTCTGAGATGTCTGTTATGTCCTAGATGTCTGAGAAGTCCGTTATTTCCAAGATGTCTGAGATGTCTTTTATGTCTGAGATGTCTGCGATGTCTGAGAAGTCTGAGATGTCTGTGATGTCTGTTATGTCCGTGATGTCTTAGATGTCTGTCATGTCCGAGATGTTCGTGATGTCCAAGATGTCTGAGATGTCTGTTATGTCTGAGATGTCTGAGATGTCTGAGATGTCTGAGAGGTCTGAGATGTCTGAGATGTCTGTTATGTCCGTGATGTCTTAGATGTCTGTTATGTCCAAGATGTCTAAGATGTTTGAGATGTCTGTTATGTCCAAGATGAAAGAGATGTCCGTGATGTCCAAGATGTCTAAGATGTCTGTTATGTCTGAGATTTCTGAGATGTCTGAGATGTCTGTTATGTCCGAGATGTCTAAGATGTCTGAAATGTCTGAGTTGACCGAGATGTCTGAGATTTCCATGATATCCAAGATGTCGGAGATGTCTAAGATGTCTAAGATGTCTGTTATGTCTGAGATGTCTAAGATGTCTGAGATTCTGAGATGTCTGAGATGTCCGAGATGTCTGAGATGTCAGAGATGTCTGAGATGTCCAAGATGTCTAAGATGTCCGAGATGTCTGAGATGTCTGTTATGTCTGATATGTTTGAGATGTTCGTGATGTCAAGAATGTTCGAGAGGTCTGTTATGTCTGTTATGTCCGAGATGTCTGAGATGTCTGAGATGCCTGTTATGTCCGAGATGTCTGTGATTTCCGTGATGTCATGGATGTCTATTATGTCCGAGATGTCTGAGATGTCTGTGATTGCCAAGAGGTCTTAGATGTCTGAGATGTTTGAGATGTCTGTTATGTCCGAGATGTCTGAGATTTCCGAGATGTCCGAGATGTCTGAGATGTCTGAGATGTCTGTTATGTCTGAGATGTCTGAGAAGTGTGAGATGTCTAAGATTGTCTGTTATGTCCGTGATGTCTTAGATGTCTGTTATGTCCGTGATGTCTGAGATGTCTGAGTTGACCGAGATGTCTTAGATGTCTGAGATGTCTGAGATTTCTGAGATGTCTAAGATTTTCGAGATGTCTGAGATGTCTGAGATGTCCGAGATGTCTGATATGTCTGAGATGTCTGAGATGTCTGTTATGTTCGAGATGTCTGAGATGTCCTTGATTCCCAAGATGTCTAGGATGTTTGTTATGTCGGAGATGTCTGAGATGTCTGTTATGTCCGAGATCTCTGAGATGTCCGTGATGTCCAAGATGTCTTAGATGTCTGAGGTGTCTGTTATGTCTGTGATGTCCAAGATGATTGAGATGTCTAAGATGTCTGTTATGTCTTAGATGTCTGAGATGTCTAAGATGTCTATTATGTCTGAGATGTCTGAGATGTCTGATATGTCCGAGATGTTTTAGATGTCTGAGATGTCTGTTATGTCCAAGATGTCTGAGATGCCTGAGATGTCTGAGTTGACCGAGATGTCTGAGATGTCCGAGATGTCTGATATGTCTTAGATGTTTGTTATGTCCGAGATGTCCGTGATGTCCGTTATGTCAAAGATGTCTTAGATGCCCGAGATGTCTGATATGTCTGAGATGTTTGAGATGTCCGAGATGTCTGAGATGTCTTAGATGTCTGTTATGTTCAAGATGTCTGAGATTTCCATGATGTCCAAGATGTCTGAGATGTTTGTTATGTCTGAAATGTCTGAGATGTCCGTGATGTCCAAGACGGCGGTTATGTCCGAGATGTCTGAGATGTCCGTGATTTCCAGTAGGTCTGAGATGTCTGAGATGTCTGTTATGTCCGTGATGTCTTAGATGTCTGTTATGTCCAAGATGTCTAAGATGTTTGAGATGTCTGTTATGTCCAAGATGAAAGAGATGTCCGTGATGTCCAAGATGTCTAAGAAGTCTGTTATGTCTGAGATTTCTGAGATGTCTGAGATGTCTGTTATGTCCGAGATGTCTAAGATGTCTGAAATGTCTGAGTTGACCGAGATGTCTGAGATTTCCATGATATCCAAGATGTCGGAGATGTCTAAGATGTCTAAGATGTCTGTTATGTCTGAGATGTCTAAGATGTCTGAGATTCTGAGATGTCTGAGATGTCCGAGATGTCTGAGATGTCAGAGATGTCTGAGATGTCCAAGATGTCTAAGATGTCCGAGATGTCTGAGATGTCTGTTATGTCTGATATGTTTGAGATGTTCGTGATGTCAAGAATGTTCGAGAGGTCTGTTATGTCTGTTATGTCCGAGATGTCTGAGATGTCTGAGATGCCTGTTATGTCCGAGATGTCTGTGATTTCCGTGATGTCATGGATGTCTATTATGTCCGAGATGTCTGAGATGTCTGTGATTGCCAAGAGGTCTTAGATGTCTGAGATGTTTGAGATGTCTGTTATGTCCGAGATGTCTGAGATTTCCGAGATGTCCGAGATGTCTGAGATGTCTGAGATGTCTGTTATGTCTGAGATGTCTGAGAAGTGTGAGATGTCTAAGATTGTCTGTTATGTCCGTGATGTCTTAGATGTCTGTTATGTCCGTGATGTCTGAGATGTCTGAGTTGACCGAGATGTCTTAGATGTCTGAGATGTCTGAGATTTCTGAGATGTCTAAGATTTTCGAGATGTCTGAGATGTCTGAGATGTCCGAGATGTCTGATATGTCTGAGATGTCTGAGATGTCTGTTATGTTCGAGATGTCTGAGATGTCCTTGATTCCCAAGATGTCTAAGATGTTTGTTATGTCTGAGATGTCTGAGATGTCTGAGATGTTTGAGATGTCTGAGAAGTCTGAGATGTCCGAGATGTCTGTTATGTCCGAGATTTCTGAGATGTCTTAGATATCTGTTATGTCCGAGATGTCCAAGATGTCTGAGATGTATGTTATGTCCGAGATGTCTAAGATTTCCGTGATGTCCAGGATGTCTAAGATGTCCGAGATGTTTGAGATGTCTTTTATGTCCGAGATGTCTGAGATGTCCGTGATGTCCAAGATGTCTGAGATGTCTGTTATGTCCGAGATGTCTGAGATGTTAGAGATGTCTGTTATGTCCGAGATTTCTGAGATGTCCGTGATGTCCGAGATGTCTGAGATTTCTTAGATGTCTTAAAAGTCTATTATGTCTAAGATGTCAGAAATGTTCGAGATGTCTGAGATGTCCGAGATATATGAGATGTCTTAGATGTCTGAGATGTCTGAGATGTTTGAGATGTCCAAGATGTCTGAGATGTCTGAGATGTCCGAGATGTCTGTTATGTCCAGGATATCTGAGATGTTCGTGATTTCCAAGAGGTCTGAGATGTCTGAGATGTCTGTTATGTCCCAGATGTCTGAGATGTTTGTTATGTCTGAGATGTCTGTTATGTCCGAGATGTCTGAGATGTCCGTGATGTCTGAGATGTCTGAGTTGTCTGAGATGTCTGTTATGTCCAAGATGTCTGTTATGTCCGAGATGTCTGAGATGTCTGAGATGTTAGTTATGTCTGAGATGTCTGAGATGTCTGTGATTTCCAAGAGGTCTGAGATGTCTGAGATGTCTGAGAACTTCGAGATGTCTGAGATGTTTGTTATGTATGAGATGTCTTAGATGTCTGTTATGTCCGAGATGTCTGAGATTTCCGTGATGTCCAAGATGTCTGATATGTCTGAGATGTCTGAGATGTCTGTTATGTACGAGATGTCTGAGATGTCTGTTATGTCCGAGATGTCTGAGATGTCTGTTATGTCCGAGATGTCTTAGATGTCCGTGATGTAAATATGTCTGAGATGTCCGAGATTTTTGAGATGTCTAAGATGTGTGTTATGTCCGAGATGTCTGAGATGTCCGTTATTTCCAAGAGTTCCGAGATGTCTGAGATGTTTGAGATGTCTGTTATGTCCGAGATGTCTGAGATGTCCGTGATGTCTAAGATGTCTGAGATGTCTTAGGTGTCTTAGATGTCTGTTATGTCTAAGATGTCTGAGATGTCTGAGATGCTTTTATGCCCGAGATGTCTGAGATTTCCGTGATGTCAAGGATGTCTGAGATGTCTGAGATGTCTGAGATGTCCGTGATTTCTAGGATGTCTGAGATGTCTGAGATGTCTGTTATGTCTGAGATGTCTTAGATGTCTCTTATGTCTGAGATGTCTAAGATGTATGAGATGTCTGTTATGTCCGAGATGTCTGAGATCTCCGTGATGTGCAAGATGTCTGAGATGTCTGAGATGTCTGAGATGTCTGTTATATCTGAGATGTCTGAGATGTCTGTTATGTCCTAGATGTCTGAGAAGTCCGTTATTTCCAAGATGTCTGAGATGTCTTTTATGTCTGAGATGTCTGCGATGTCTGAGAAGTCTGAGATGTCTGTGATGTCTGTTATGTCCGTGATGTCTTAGATGTCTGTCATGTCCGAGATGTTCGTGATGTCCAAGATGTCTGAGATGTCTGTTATGTCTGAGATGTCTGAGATGTCTGAGATGTCTGAGAGGTCTGAGATGTCTGAGATGTCTGTTATGTCCGTGATGTCTTAGATGTCTGTTATGTCCAAGATGTCTAAGATGTTTGAGATGTCTGTTATGTCCAAGATGAAAGAGATGTCCGTGATGTCCAAGATGTCTAAGATGTCTGTTATGTCTGAGATGTCTGAGATGTCTGAGATGTCTGAGATGTCCGTGATGTCCAAGATGAAAGAGATGTCTTAGATTTCTGAGATGTCTGTTATGTCCAAGATGTCCTAGATGTTTGAGATGTCCGTGATTTCCAAGAGGTCTGAGATGTCTGATATGTCTGAGATGTTTGTTATGTATGAGATGTCTGAGATGTCTATTATGTCCAAGATGTCTGAGATGTCCTTGATGTCCAAGATGTCTGAGATGTCTGAGATGTACGAGATGTCTGAGATGTCTGTTATGTCCAAGATGTCCGAGATGTCTAATATGTCCGTGATGTAAAGATGTCTGAGATGTCCGAGATTTCTGATATGTCTGAGATGTCTGTTATGTCCGAGATGTCTGAGATGTCCGTTATTTCCAAGAGTTCTGAGATGTCTGAGATGTCTGAGATGTCTAAGATGTCTGAGATGTCCGAGATGTCTGTTATGTCCGAGATGTCTGAGATGTCCGTTATTTCCAATATTTCTGAGATGCCTGAGATGTCTCTTATGTCCGAGATGTCTGTTATGTCCGAGATTTCTGAGATCTCTGTGATGTCCAAGATGTCTGAGATGTCTGAGATGTCTGAGATGTCTGTTATGTCTTAGATGTCTGAGATGTCTGTTATGTCCGAGATGTCTGAGATGTCCGTTATTTCCAATATTTCTGAGATGTCTGAGATGTCTGTTATGTCTAAGATGTCTGAGAAGTCTGAGATGTCTGAGATGTCTGTTATGTCCGTGATGTCTGAGATGTCTGTTATGTCCGAGATGTCTGAGATGTCCGTGATTTCCAGGATGTCTGAGATGTCTGTTATGTCCGAGATGTCTTAGATGTCTCTTACGTCTGAGATGTCTGAGATGTCTGTTATGTCCGAGATGTCAGAGATCTCCGTGATGTGCAAGATGTCTGAGATGTCTGAGATGTCTGTTATATCTGAGATGTCTGAGATGTCTGTTATGTCCAAGATGTCTGAGAAGTCCGTTATTTCCGCCTGGCTCTGCCTTCCGTCTGGCTCTGACTTCTGCCTGCTCGGATACAAGTTGTTAGGATCAATATCAGTCGTTAGCCCTGATACCAGTTGTTAGGATCGATATCAGTCGTTAGCTTTGATATGAGTTGTTAAGATCGCACAACAACGCACACGCTCGATCTAGATGAACACAAATAATGTCCGAGATGTCCGAGATCTCCGTGATGTCCAAGATGTCTGAGATGTCTGAGATGTCTGTTATGTCCGAGATGTCTGAGATGTCCGTGCTTTCTAGGATGTCTGAGATGTCTGAGATGTCTGTTATATCTGAGATGTCTTAGATGTCTCTTATGTCTGAGATGTCTAAGATGTCTGAGATGTCTGTTATGTCCGAGATGTCTGAGATCTCCGTGATGTGCAAGATGTCTGAGATGTCTGAGATGTCTGTTATATCTGAGATGTCTGAGATGTCTGAGATGTCTGTTATGTCCTAGATGTCTGAGAAGTCCGTTATTTCCAAGATGTCTGAGATGTCTTTTATGTCTGAGATGTCTGCGATGTCTGAGAAGTCTGAGATGTCTGTGATGTCTGTTATGTCCGTGATGTCTTAGATGTCTGTCATGTCCGAGATGTTCGTGATGTCCAACATGTCTGAGATGTCTGTTATGTCTGAGATGTCTGAGAGGTCTGAGATGTCTGAGATGTCTGTTATGTCCGTGATGTCTTAGATGTCTGTTATGTCCAAGATGTCTAAGATGTTTGAGATGTCTGTTATGTCCGTGATGTCTTAGATGTCTGTTATGTCCAAGATGTCTAAGATGTTTGAGATGTCTGTTATGTCCAAGATGAAAGAGATGTCCGTGATGTCCAAGATGTCTAAGAAGTCTGTTATGTCTGAGATTTCTGAGATGTCTGAGATGTCTGTTATGTCCGAGATGTCTAAGATGTCTGAAATGTCTGAGTTGACCGAGATGTCTGAGATTTCCATGATATCCAAGATGTCGGAGATGTCTAAGATGTCTAAGATGTCTGTTATGTCTGAGATGTCTAAGATGTCTGAGATTCTGAGATGTCTGAGATGTCCGAGATGTCTGAGATGTCAGAGATGTCTGAGATGTCCAAGATGTCTAAGATGTCCGAGATGTCTGAGATGTCTGTTATGTCTGATATGTTTGAGATGTTCGTGATGTCAAGAATGTTCGAGAGGTCTGTTATGTCTGTTATGTCCGAGATGTCTGAGATGTCTGAGATGCCTGTTATGTCCGAGATGTCTGTGATTTCCGTGATGTCATGGATGTCTATTATGTCCGAGATGTCTGAGATGTCTGTGATTGCCAAGAGGTCTTAGATGTCTGAGATGTTTGAGATGTCTGTTATGTCCGAGATGTCTGAGATTTCCGAGATGTCCGAGATGTCTGAGATGTCTGAGATGTCTGTTATGTCTGAGATGTCTGAGAAGTGTGAGATGTCTAAGATTGTCTGTTATGTCCGTGATGTCTTAGATGTCTGTTATGTCCAAGATGTCTAAGATGTTTGAGATGTCTGTTATGTCCAAGATGAAAGAGATGTCCGTGATGTCCAAGATGTCTAAGATGTCTGTTATGTCTGAGATTTCTGAGATGTCTGAGATGTCTGTTATGTCCGAGATGTCTAAGATGTCTGAAATGTCTGAGTTGACCGAGATGTCTGAGATTTCCATGATATCCAAGATGTCGGAGATGTCTAAGATGTCTAAGATGTCTGTTATGTCTGAGATGTCTAAGATGTCTGAGATTCTGAGATGTCTGAGATGTCCGAGATGTCTGAGATGTCAGAGATGTCTGAGATGTCCAAGATGTCTAAGATGT
This sequence comes from Cucurbita moschata, assembly GCF_002738365.1. NCBI lineage: Eukaryota > Viridiplantae > Streptophyta > Magnoliopsida > Cucurbitales > Cucurbitaceae > Cucurbita > Cucurbita moschata. Next base: position 62,760 of record NW_019268593.1, on the reverse strand, counting down.
CCGAGATGTCTGAGATGTCTGTTATGTCTGATATGTTTGAGATGTTCGTGATGTCAAGAATGTTCGAGAGGTCTGTTATGTCTGTTATGTCCGAGATGTCTGAGATGTCTGAGATGCCTGTTATGTCCGAGATGTCTGTGATTTCCGTGATGTCATGGATGTCTATTATGTCCGAGATGTCTGAGATGTCTGTGATTGCCAAGAGGTCTTAGATGTCTGAGATGTTTGAGATGTCTGTTATGTCCGAGATGTCTGAGATTTCCGAGATGTCCGAGATGTCTGAGATGTCTGAGATGTCTGTTATGTCTGAGATGTCTGAGAAGTGTGAGATGTCTAAGATTGTCTGTTATGTCCGTGATGTCTTAGATGTCTGTTATGTCCGTGATGTCTGAGATGTCTGAGTTGACCGAGATGTCTTAGATGTCTGAGATGTCTGAGATTTCTGAGATGTCTAAGATTTTCGAGATGTCTGAGATGTCTGAGATGTCCGAGATGTCTGATATGTCTGAGATGTCTGAGATGTCTGTTATGTTCGAGATGTCTGAGATGTCCTTGATTCCCAAGATGTCTAGGATGTTTGTTATGTCGGAGATGTCTGAGATGTCTGTTATGTCCGAGATCTCTGAGATGTCCGTGATGTCCAAGATGTCTTAGATGTCTGAGGTGTCTGTTATGTCTGTGATGTCCAAGATGATTGAGATGTCTAAGATGTCTGTTATGTCTTAGATGTCTGAGATGTCTAAGATGTCTATTATGTCTGAGATGTCTGAGATGTCTGATATGTCCGAGATGTTTTAGATGTCTGAGATGTCTGTTATGTCCAAGATGTCTGAGATGCCTGAGATGTCTGAGTTGACCGAGATGTCTGAGATGTCCGAGATGTCTGATATGTCTTAGATGTTTGTTATGTCCGAGATGTCCGTGATGTCCGTTATGTCAAAGATGTCTTAGATGCCCGAGATGTCTGATATGTCTGAGATGTTTGAGATGTCCGAGATGTCTGAGATGTCTTAGATGTCTGTTATGTTCAAGATGTCTGAGATTTCCATGATGTCCAAGATGTCTGAGATGTTTGTTATGTCTGAAATGTCTGAGATGTCCGTGATGTCCAAGACGGCGGTTATGTCCGAGATGTCTGAGATGTCCGTGATTTCCAGTAGGTCTGAGATGTCTGAGATGTCTGTTATGTCCGTGATGTCTTAGATGTCTGTTATGTCTGAGATGTCTGAGATGTCTGTTATGTCCGAGATGTCTGAGATCTCCATTATGTCCAAGATGCCTGAGATGTTTGAGATGTCTGTTATGTCTGAGATGTTTGAGATGTTTGAGATGTTCGTTATGTCCGAGATGTCTGAGATGTCCGTGATGTCCAAGATGTCTAAGATGTCTGTTATGTCTGAGATGTCCGTGATGTCCAAGATGTCTGAGATGTCTGTTATGTCTGAGATGTCCGAGATGAATGAGATGTCTGAGATGTCTGTTATGCCCAAGAAGTCTGAGATGTCTTTGATGTCTGTTATGTCCGGGATGTCTGAGATGTCTGTTATGTCCGAGATGTCTGAGATGTCTGTTATTTCCGAGATGTCTATGATGTCTGAAATGTCTGAGTTGACCGAGATGTCTGAGATGTCTGAGATTATGAGATGTCTGAGATGTCCGAGATGTCTGAGATGTCTAAGATGTTTGAGATGTCCGAGATGTCTGAGAAGTCTGAGATGTCTGAGATGTCCGAGATGTCTGAGATGTCTGAGATGTCTGTTATGTCTGTTATGGCTGAGATGTTCGTGATGTCCAAGATGTTCAAGATTTCTTAGATGTCTTTTTATGTTCGAGATGTCTTAGATGTATGAGATGTCTGTTATGTCCGAGATGTCTGAGATGTCCGTGATGTCCAAGATGTCTGTTATGTCCGAGATGTCTGAGATGTCCGTTATTTCCAAGATGTCTGAGATGCCTGAGATGTCTCAGATGTCTGAGATGTCTGTTATGTCCGAGATGTCTGAGATGTCCGTGATGTGCAAGATGTCTGAGATGTCTGAGATGTCTGTTATATCTGAGATGTCTGAGATGTCTGAGATGTCTGTTATGTCCTAGATGTCTGAGAAGTCCGTTATTTCCAAGATGTCTGAGATGTCTTTTATGTCTGAGATGTCTGCGATGTCTGAGAAGTCTGAGATGTCTGTGATGTCTGTTATGTCCGTGATGTCTTAGATGTCTGTCATGTCCGAGATGTTCGTGATGTCCAACATGTCTGAGATGTCTGTTATGTCTGAGATGTCTGAGAGGTCTGAGATGTCTGAGATGTCTGTTATGTCCGTGATGTCTTAGATGTCTGTTATGTCCAAGATGTCTAAGATGTTTGAGATGTCTGTTATGTCCAAGATGAAAGAGATGTCCGTGATGTCCAAGATGTCTAAGAAGTCTGTTATGTCTGAGATTTCTGAGATGTCTGAGATGTCTGTTATGTCCGAGATGTCTAAGATGTCTGAAATGTCTGAGTTGACCGAGATGTCTGAGATTTCCATGATATCCAAGATGTCGGAGATGTCTAAGATGTCTAAGATGTCTGTTATGTCTGAGATGTCTAAGATGTCTGAGATTCTGAGATGTCTGAGATGTCCGAGATGTCTGAGATGTCAGAGATGTCTGAGATGTCCAAGATGTCTAAGATGTCCGAGATGTCTGAGATGTCTGTTATGTCTGATATGTTTGAGATGTTCGTGATGTCAAGAATGTTCGAGAGGTCTGTTATGTCTGTTATGTCCGAGATGTCTGAGATGTCTGAGATGCCTGTTATGTCCGAGATGTCTGTGATTTCCGTGATGTCATGGATGTCTATTATGTCCGAGATGTCTGAGATGTCTGTGATTGCCAAGAGGTCTTAGATGTCTGAGATGTTTGAGATGTCTGTTATGTCCGAGATGTCTGAGATTTCCGAGATGTCCGAGATGTCTGAGATGTCTGAGATGTCTGTTATGTCTGAGATGTCTGAGAAGTGTGAGATGTCTAAGATTGTCTGTTATGTCCGTGATGTCTTAGATGTCTGTTATGTCCGTGATGTCTGAGATGTCTGAGTTGACCGAGATGTCTTAGATGTCTGAGATGTCTGAGATTTCTGAGATGTCTAAGATTTTCGAGATGTCTGAGATGTCTGAGATGTCCGAGATGTCTGATATGTCTGAGATGTCTGAGATGTCTGTTATGTTCGAGATGTCTGAGATGTCCTTGATTCCCAAGATGTCTAGGATGTTTGTTATGTCGGAGATGTCTGAGATGTCTGTTATGTCCGAGATCTCTGAGATGTCCGTGATGTCCAAGATGTCTTAGATGTCTGAGGTGTCTGTTATGTCTGTGATGTCCAAGATGATTGAGATGTCTAAGATGTCTGTTATGTCTTAGATGTCTGAGATGTCTAAGATGTCTATTATGTCTGAGATGTCTGAGATGTCTGATATGTCCGAGATGTTTTAGATGTCTGAGATGTCTGTTATGTCCAAGATGTCTGAGATGCCTGAGATGTCTGAGTTGACCGAGATGTCTGAGATGTCCGAGATGTCTGATATGTCTTAGATGTTTGTTATGTCCGAGATGTCCGTGATGTCCGTTATGTCAAAGATGTCTTAGATGCCCGAGATGTCTGATATGTCTGAGATGTTTGAGATGTCCGAGATGTCTGAGATGTCTTAGATGTCTGTTATGTTCAAGATGTCTGAGATTTCCATGATGTCCAAGATGTCTGAGATGTTTGTTATGTCTGAAATGTCTGAGATGTCCGTGATGTCCAAGACGGCGGTTATGTCCGAGATGTCTGAGATGTCCGTGATTTCCAGTAGGTCTGAGATGTCTGAGATGTCTGTTATGTCCGTGATGTCTTAGATGTCTGTTATGTCTGAGATGTCTGAGATGTCTGTTATGTCCGAGATGTCTGAGATCTCCATTATGTCCAAGATGCCTGAGATGTTTGAGATGTCTGTTATGTCTGAGATGTTTGAGATGTTTGAGATGTTCGTTATGTCCGAGATGTCTGAGATGTCCGTGATGTCCAAGATGTCTAAGATGTCTGTTATGTCTGAGATGTCCGTGATGTCCAAGATGTCTGAGATGTCTGTTATGTCTGAGATGTCCGAGATGAATGAGATGTCTGAGATGTCTGTTATGCCCAAGAAGTCTGAGATGTCTTTGATGTCTGTTATGTCCGGGATGTCTGAGATGTCTGTTATGTCCGAGATGTCTGAGATGTCTGTTATTTCCGAGATGTCTATGATGTCTGAAATGTCTGAGTTGACCGAGATGTCTGAGATGTCTGAGATTATGAGATGTCTGAGATGTCCGAGATGTCTGAGATGTCTAAGATGTTTGAGATGTCCGAGATGTCTGAGAAGTCTGAGATGTCTGAGATGTCCGAGATGTCTGAGATGTCTGAGATGTCTGTTATGTCTGTTATGGCTGAGATGTTCGTGATGTCCAAGATGTTCAAGATTTCTTAGATGTCTTTTTATGTTCGAGATGTCTTAGATGTATGAGATGTCTGTTATGTCCGAGATGTCTGAGATGTCCGTGATGTCCAAGATGTCTGTTATGTCCGAGATGTCTGAGATGTCCGTTATTTCCAAGATGTCTGAGATGTCTGAGATGTCTTAGATGTCTGAGATGTCTGTTATGTCCGAGATGTCTGAGATGTTCGTGATGTCCAAGATGTCTGTTATGTCCGAGATGTCTGAGATGTCCGTGATTTCCAAGAGGTTTGAGATGTTTGAGATGTCTGAGATGTCTGTTATGTCCGAGATGCCTTAGATATCTGTTATGTCCGAGAGGTCTGAGATGTCTGAGATGTCTGTTATGTCCAAGATGTCTGAGATGTCCGTGATGTTCAAGATGTCTATTATGTACGAGATGTCTGAGATGTCCGTGATTTTAAAGAGGTCTGAGATGTCGGAGGTGTCTGAGATGACTGTTATGTCCGAGATGTCTTAGATGTCTGTTATGTCCGAGATGTCTGAGATATCTGAGATGTCTGTTATGTCCGAGATGTCTGAGATGTCCGTGATGTCCAAGATATATGTTATGTCCGAGATGTCTGAGATGTCCATTATTTCCAAGAGGTCTGAGATGTCTGTTATGTCCGAGATGTCTTAGATATCTGTTATGTCCGAGTGGTCTGAGATGTCTGAGATGTCTGTTATGTCCGGGATGTCTTAGATGTCCGTGATGTCCAAGATGTCTGTTATGCACGAGATGTCTGAGATGTCTGTGATTTTCAAGAGGTCTGAGATGTCTGAGGTGTCTGAGATGACTATTATGTCCGAGATGTCTTAGATGTGTGTTATGTCCGAGATGTCTTAGATGTCTGTTATGTCTGAGATGTCTGAGATGTCCGTGATGTCCAAGATGTCTGTTATGTCCGAGATGTCTGAGATGTCCATTATTTCCAAGAGGTCTGAGATGTCTGAGATTTCTGAGATGTCAGTTATGTCCGAGATGTCTTAGATATCTGTTATTTCCGAGAGGTCTGAGATGTCTGTTATGACCGACATGTCTTAGATGTCCGTGATGTTCAAGATGTCTGTTATGTACGAGATATCTGAGATGTCCGTGATTTTCAAGAGGTCTGAGATGTCTGAGATGACTGTTATGTCCGAGATGTCTTAGATGATTGAGATGTCCAAGATGTCTGAGATGTCCGAGATTTCAGTTATGTCCGAGATGCCTGAGATCTCCATGATTTCCAAGATGTCTAAGATGTCTGAGATGTCTGTTATGTCTGAGATGTCTGAGATGTCCGAGATGTCCGAGATCTCTGAGATTTCTGAGATGTCTGTTATTTTCGAGATGTCTGAGATGTCCGTTATTTCCAAGATGTCTGATATGTCTGTTATGTCTGAGATGTCCGAGATGTCTGAGATGTCTGAGATGTCTGAGATGTCTGTTATGTCCGAGATGTTTGAGATGTCCGTGATGTCCAAGAAGTCTGAGATGTCTGAGATGTCTGTTATGTCTGTGATGTCCAAGATGATTGAGATGTCTGAGATGTCTATTATGTCTGAGATGTCCGAGATGTATGAGATGTCTGTTATGTCCAAGATGTCTGACATGTCCGTGAAGTCCAAGCTGTCTGAGATGTTTGAGATGTCTATTATGCCTGTGATGTCCAAGATGATTGAGATCTCTGAGATGTCTGAGATGTCTGAGATGTCTGTTATGTGCGAGATGTCTGAGATGTCCGTTATTTCCATGATGTCTGAGATGTCTGATATGTCTGTTATGTTTGAGATGTCCGAGATGTCTGAGATGTCTGAGATGTCTGTTATGAGCGAGATGTTTGAGATGTCTGTTATGTCTGAGATATCTGAGATGTCTGTTATGTCTGAGATGTTTGAGATGTCCGTCATGTCCAAGACGTCTGAGATGTCTGAGATGTCTGTTATGTCTGTGATGTCCAAGATAATTGAGATGTCTGAGATGTCTGTTATGTCCGAGATGTCTGAGATGTCTGAGATGTCTGTTATGTCCGAGATGTTTGTTATGTCCGAGATGTTTGAGATGTCCGTGATGTCCAAGACGTCTGAGATGTCTGAGATGTCTGTTATGCTTGTGATGTCCAAGATGATTCAGATGTCTGAGATGTCTGTTATGTTCGAGATGTCTGAGATGTCCGTGATTTCCAAGTGGTCTAAGATGTCTGTTATGTCCGAGATGTCAGAGATGTCTAAGATGTCTTTGATGTCGATATGTCTGTGATGTCCAAGATGATTGAGATGTCTGAGATGTCTATTGTGTCTGAGATTTATTAGATGTCTGAGATGTCTGTTATGTCCGAGATGTCCGTGATGTCCAAGATGTCTGAGATGTCTGAGATGTCTGTTATGTACGAGATGTCTGAGATGTCAGTTATGTTCGAGATGTCTGAGATGTCAGTTATGTTCGAGATGTCTGAGATGTCCGTGATGTCCAAGATGTCTGATATGTCCAAGATGTCTGAGATGTTTGAGATGTCTGTTATGTCCGAGTTGTCTTAGATGTCTGTTATGTCCGAGATGTCTGTTTTGTCCGAAACGGCTGAGATGACTACGATGTCAGAGATGTCTGAGATGTCTACGATGTCCGTTATGTCCAAGATGTCTGAAATGTATGTTATGTCCGAGATGTTTGAAATGTCTGAGATGTCTGAGATGTCTGAGATGTCTGTTATGTCCGAGATGTCTGAGATGTCTGAGAAGTCTATTATGTCCGAGATGTCTAAGATGTCCGTGATGTCCAAGATGTCTTAGATGTCTGTTATGTCCAAGATTTCAGAGATGTCTGAGATGTTTGAGATGTCTGAGATTTCCGAGATGTCTGAGATGTCTGTGAGATCCAAAATGTCTGAGATGTCCGAGATGTCTGAGATTTTTTAGATGTCCAAGATGTCTGAGATGTCTGAGATGTCTGAAATGTATGTTATGTCCGTCAATTTTGAGATGTCTGAGATGTCTGTTATGTCCGAGACGTCTGAAATGACTACGATGTTTGAGATGTCTGAGATGTATGTTATTTCCGAGATGTCTGTGATGTCTGTGATGTATCAGATGTCTGAGAATTCTAATATGTCTGAGATGTCTGAGATGTCTGTGATGTCTGAGAGGTCTGAGATGTCTTTGATGTTTGAGATGTCTGAGATGTTCGAGATATCAAAGATTTCTGAGAGGTACGTTATGACCGAGATGTCTTAGATGTCCGAGATGTCTGAGATGTCTTAGATGTCCGAGATGTCTGAGATGTCTGAGATGACCGAGATGTCTGAGATGTCTGAGATGTCTGAGATGTCTGTGATGTCCAAGATGTCTGAGATGTCTGTTATGTTCGAGATGTCTGAGATGTCCGAGATGTTTTAGAAGTCTGTTATGTCCGAGATGTCTGAGATGTCCGTGATGTCCAAGATGTCTGAGATGTCTTAGATGTCTGTTATGTCTAAGATTTTAGAGATGTCTGAGATGTTTGAGATGTCTGAGATTTCTGAGATGTCTGAGATGTCTTTGAGATCCAAAATGTCTTAGATGTCGGAGATGTCCGAGATTTCTTTTATGTCCGAGATGTCTGAGATGTCCGAGATGTCTGAGATGTCTGAGATGTCCGTTATTTCCAAGATATCTAAGATGTCTGAGATGTCCGTTATGTTTGAGATGTCTGAGATGTCTGTTATGTCCGTGATGTCTTAGATGTCTGTTATGTCCGTGATGTCTGAGATGTCTGAGAT
>NW_019268593.1:27166-54285 GCF_002738365.1 Cucurbita moschata | reverse complement strand
TCTGAGATGTCTGAGATGTCTGAGATGTCCGAGGTGTCTGAGATTGTTGAGATGACCAAGATGTCTGAGATGTCCGAGATGTCTGAGATTGTTGGGATGACCAAGATGTCTGAGATGTCTGAGATGTCTGAGATGTCTTAAATGTATGTTATGTCCGAGATGTTTGAGATGTCTGAAATGTCTTAGATGTTCAAGATGTCTGAGATGTCTGAGATGTCTGTGATGTCCAAGATGTCTGAGATGTCTGTTATGTTCGAGATGTCTGAGATGTCCGAGATGTTTTAGAAGTCTGTTATGTCCGAGATGTCTGAGATGTCCGTGATGTCCAAGATGTCTTAGATGTCTGTTATGTCCAAGATTTTAGAGATGTCTGAGATGTTTGAGATGTCTGAGATTTCTGAGATGTCTGAGATGTCTTTGAGATCCAAAATGTCTTAGATGTCTGAGATGTCTGAGATGTCTGTTATGTTCGAGATGTCTGTTATGTCCGAGATTTCTGAGATGTCTGAGATGTCTGAGATGTCCGAGGTGTCTGAGATTGTTGAGATGACCAAGATGTCTAAGATGTCCGAGATGTCTGAGATTGTTGGGATGACCAAGATGTCTGAGATGTCTGAGATGTCTGAGATGTCTGAAATGTATGTTATGTCCGAGATGTTTGAGATGTCTGAAATGTCTGAGATGTCTAAGATGTCTGTTATGTACGAGATTTCTGAGATGTCTGAGAAGTCTATTATGTCCGAGATGTCTAAGATGTCCGTGATGTCCAAGATGTCTGAGATGTCTTAGATGTCTTTTATGTCCAAGATTTCAGAGATGTCTGAGATGTTTCAGATGTCTGAGATTTCAGAGATGTCTGAGATGTCTGAGATGTCCGAGATGTCTGAGATGTCTGTTATGTCTGTTATGTCTGAGATGTTCGTGATGTCAAGAATGTTCGAGATGTCTGTTATGTCTGTTATGTCCGAGATGTCTGAGATGCCTGTTATGTCCGAGATGTCTGAGATTTCCGTGATGTCATGGATGTCTATTATGTCTGAGATGTCCTTGATTTCCATGAGGTCTTAGATGTCTGAGATGTCCGAGATGTCTTTTATGTCCGAGATGTCTGAGATGTCTGAGATGTCCGTTATTTCCAAGATGTCTAAGATGTCTGAGATGTCCGTTATGTTTGAGATGTCTGAGATGTCCGTTATTTCCAAGATGTCTAAGATGTCTGAGATGTCCGTTATGTTTGAGATGTCTGAGATGTCTGTTATGTCCGTGATGTCTTAGATGTCTGTTATGTCCGTGATGTCTGAGATGTCTGAGATGTCTGAATTGACCGAGATGTCTGAGATGTCTGAGATGTTCGAGTGTCTGAGATTGTTGAGATGTCCAAGATGTCTGAGATGTCTGTTATGTTCGAGATGTCTGAGATGTCCGAGATGTTTTAGAAGTCTGTTATGTCCGAGATGTCTGAGATGTCCGTGATGTCCAAGATGTCTGAGATGTCTGAGATGTCCGTGATGTCCAAGATGTCTGAGATGTCTTAGATGTCTGTTATGTCTAAGATTTTAGAGATGTCTGAGATGTTTGAGATGTCTGAGATTTCTGAGATGTCTAAGATGTCTGTTAGATCCAAAATGTCTAAGATGTCCGAGATGTCTGAGATTTTTTAGATGTCTGAGATGTCTGAGATGTCTGAAATGTATGTTATGTCCGTGAATTTTGAGATGTCTGAGATGTCTGAGATGTCTGTTTTGTCCGAGACGTCTGAAATGACTACGATGTTTGGGATGTCTGAGATGTATGTTATGTTTGAGATGTTTGAGATGTCTAAGATGTCCGAGATGTCCGAGATGTTTGAGATGTCTAAGATGTCCGAGATGTCCGAGATGTTTTAGATGTCTGTTATGTCCAAGATTTCAGAGATGTCTGAGATGTTTCAGATGTCTGAGATTTCAGAGATGTCAGAGATGTCTGAGATGTCCGAGATGTCTAAGATGTCCGAGACGTCTGAGATGTCTGAGATGTCTGTTATGTCTGTTATGTCTGAGATGTTCGTGATGTCAAGAATGTTCGAGATGTCTGTTATGTTTGTTATGTCCGAGATGTCTGAGATGTCTGAGATGTCTGAGATGCCTGTTATGTCCGAGATGTCTGAGATTTCCGTGATGTCATGGATGTCTATTATGAACGAGATGTCTAAGATGTCCTTGATTTCCATGAGGTCTTAGATGTCTGAGATGTCTGAGATGTCTGAGATGTCTGAGATGTCCGTTATTTCCAAGATGTCTAAGATGTCTGAGATGTCCGTTATGTTTGAGATGTCTGAGATGTCTGTTATGTCCGTGATGTCTTAGATGTCTGTTATGTCCGTGATGTCTGAGATGTCTGAGATGTCTGAATTGACCGAGATGTCTGAGATGTCTGAGATGTCCGAGTGTTTGAGATTGTTTAGATGTCTAAGATGTCTGAGATGTCTGTTATGTTCGAGATGTCTGAGATGTCCGAGATGTTTTAGAAGTCTGTTATGTCCGAGATGTCTGAGATGTCCGTGATGTCCAAGATGTCTGAGATGTCTTAGATGTCTGTTATGTCTAAGATTTTAGAGATGTCTGAGATGTTTGAGATGTCTGAGATTTCTGAGATGTCTGAGATGTCTGTGAGATCCAAAATGTCTAAGATGTCCGAGATGTCTGAGATTTTTTAGATGTCTGAGATGTCTGAGATGTCTGAAATGTATGTTATGTCCGTGAATTTTGAGATGTCTGTTTTGTCCGAGACGTCTGAAATGACTACGATGTTTGGGATGTCTGAGATGTATGTTATTTCCGAGATGTCTGTGATGTCTGTGATGTATAAGATGTCTGAGATGTTTAATATGTCTGAGATGTCTGAGATGTCTGTGATGTCTGAGAGGTCTGAGATGTCTTTGAAGTTTTAGGTGTCTGAGATGTTTGAGATGTCAAAGATTTCTGAGAGGTACGTTATGTCGGAGATGTCTTAGATGTCCGAGATGTCTGAGATGTCTTAGATGTCTGAGATGTTCAAGATGTCTGAGATGTCTGAGATGTCTGTGATGTCCAAGATGTCTGAGATGTCTGTTATGTTCGAGATGTCTGAGATGTCCGAGATGTTTTAGAAGTCTGTTATGTCCGAGATGTCTGAGATGTCCGTGATGTCCAAGATGTCTGAGATGTCTTAGATGTCTGTTATGTCTAAGATTTTAGAGATGTCTGAGATGTTTGAGATGTCTGAGATTTCTGAGATGTCTGAGATGTCTTTGAGATCCAAAATGTCTTAGATGTCTGAGATGTCTGAGATGTCTGAGATGTCCGAGTGTCTGAGATTGTTGAGATGACCAAGATGTCTGAGATGTCCGAGATGTCTGAGATTGTTGGGATGACCAAGATGTCTGAGATGTCGTCTGAGATGTCTGAAATGTATGTTATGTCCGAGATGTTTGAGATGTCCGAGATGTCTAAGATGTCTGAGATGTCTGAGATGTCTGTTATGTCCGAGATGTCTGAGATGTCTGAGAAGTCTATTATGTCCGAGATGTCTAAGATGTCTGAGATGTCTGAGATGTCTGAGATGTTCGAGGTGTCTGAGATTGTTGAGATGACCAAGATGTCTGAGATGTCCGAGATGTCTGAGATTGTTGGGATGACCAAGATGTCTGAGATGTCTGAGATGTCTGAAATGTATGTTATGTTTGAGATGTTTGAGATGTCTGAAATGTCTGAGATGTCTGAGATGTCTGAGATGTCTGTTATGTCCGAGATGTCTGAGATGTCTGAGAAGTCTATTATGTCCGAGATGTCTAAGATGTCCGTGATGTCCAAGATGTCTGAGATGTCTTAGATGTCTGTTATGTCCAAGATTTCAGAGATGTCTGAGATGTTTGAGATGTCTGAGATGTCTGTGAGATCCAAAATGTCTAAGATGTCCGAGATGTCTGAGATTTTTTAGATGTCCAAGATGTCTGAGATGTCTGAAATGTATGTTATGTCCGTGAATTTTGAGATGTCAGAGATGTCTGAGATGTCTGTTTTGTCCGAGACGTCTGAAATGACTACGATGTTTGGGATGTCTGAGATGTATGTTATTTCCGAGATGTCTGTGATGTCTGTGATGTATAAGATGTCTGAGATGTCTAATATGTCTGAGATGTCTGAGATGTCTGTGATGTCCGAGATGTCTGAGATGTCTGAGATGTCTGAGATGTCCGTGATGTCCAAGATGTCTGAGATGTCCGAGATGTCTAAGATGTCCGTGATGTCCAAGATGTCTGAGATGTCCGAGATGTTTTAGAAGTCTGTTATGTCCGAGATGTCTGAGATTTCCGTGATGTCATGGATGTCTATTATGTCCGAGATGTCTGAGATGTCCTTGATTTCCATGAGGTCTTAGATGTCTGAGATGTCCGAGATGTCTGAGATGTCCGAGATGTCTGAGATGTCTGAGATGTCCGTTATTTCCAAGATGTCTAAGATGTCTGAGATGTTCGTTATGTTTGAGATGTCTGAGATGTCTGTTATGTCCGTGATGTCTTAGATGTCTGTTATGTCCGTGATGTCTGAGATGTCTGAGATGTCTGAATTGACCGAGATGTCTGAGATGTCTGAGATGTCCGAGTGTCTGAGATTGTTGAGATGTCTGAGATGTCTGTTATGTTCGAGATGTCTGAGATGTCCGAGATGTTTTAGAAGTCTGTTATGTCCGAGATGTCTGAGATGTCCGTGATGTCCAAGATGTCTGAGATGTCTTAGATGTCTGTTATGTCTAAGATTTTAGAGATGTCTGAGATGTTTGAGATGTCTAAGATTTCTGAGATGTCTGAGATGTCTTTGAGATCCAAAATGTCTTAGATGTCTGAGATGTCTGAGATGTCTGTTATGTCTGAGATGTCTGTTATGTCCGAGATTTCTGAGATGCCTGAGATGTCTGAGATGTCTGAGATGTCCGAGGTGTCTGAGATTGTTGAGATGACCAAGATGTCTGAGATGTCTGAGATTGTTGGGATGACCAAGATGTCTGAGATGTCTGAAATGTATGTTATGTTTGAGATGTTTGAGATGTCTGAAATGTCTGAGATGTCTGAGATGTCTGAGATGTCTGTTATGTCCGAGATGTCTGAGATGTCTTAGATGTCTGTTATGTCTAAGATTTTAGAGATGTCTGAGATGTTTGAGATGTCTGAGATTTCTGAGATGTCTGAGATGTCTGTGAGTTCCAAAATGTCTAAGATGTCCGAGATGTCTGAGATTTTTTAGATGTCCAAGATGTCTTAGATGTCTGAGATGTCTGAAATGTATGTTATGTCCGTGAATTTTGAGATGTCTGAGATGTCTGAGATGTCTGTTTTGTTCGAGACGTCTGAAATGACTACGATGTTTGGGATGTCTGAGATGTATGTTATTTCCGAGATGTCTGTGATGTCTGTGATGTATAAGATGTCTGAGATGTCTAATATGTCTGAGATGTCTGAGATGTCTGTTATGTCCGAGATGTCTGAGATGTCTGAGATGTCTGAGATGCCTGTTATGTCCGAGATGTCTGAGATTTCCGTGATGTCATGGATGTCTATTATGTCCGAGATGTCTGAGATGTCCTTTATTTCCATGAGGTCTTAGAAGTCTGAGATGTCCGAGATGTCTTTTATGTCCGAGATGTCTGAGATGTCTGAGATGTCCGTTATTTCCAAGATGTCTAAGATGTCTGAGATGTCCGTTATGTTTGAGATGTCTGAGATGTCTGTTATGTCCGAGATGTCTGAGATGTCTGAGATGTCCGAGTGTCTGAGATTGTTGAGATGTCCAAGATGTCTGAGATGTCTGAGATGTCCGAGTGTCTGAGATTGTTGAGATGTCCAAGATGTCTGAGATGTCTGAGATGTCCGAGTGTCTGAGATTGTTGAGATGTCCAAGATGTCTGAGATGTCTGAGATGTCCGAGTGTCTGAGATTGTTGAGATGTCCAAGATGTCTGAGATGTCTGAGATGTCCGAGTGTCTGAGATTGTTGAGATGTCCAAGATGTCTGAGATGTCTGAGATGTCCGAGTGTCTGAGATTGTTGAGATGTCCAAGATGTCTGAGATGTCTGAGATGTCCGAGTGTCTGAGATTGTTGAGATGTCCAAGATGTCTGAGATGTCTTAGATGTCTGTTATGTCTAAGATTTTAGAGATGTCTGAGATGTTTGAGATGTCTGAGATTTCTGAGATGTCTGAGATGTCTGTGAGTTCCAAAATGTCTAAGATGTCCGAGATGTCTGATATTTTTTAGATGTCCAAGATGTCTGAGATGTCTGAGATGTCTGAAATGTATGTTATGTCCGTGAATTTTGAGATGTCTGAGATGTCTGAGATGTCTGTTTTGTCCGAGACGTCTGAAATGACTACGATGTTTGGGATGTCTGAGATGTATGTTATTTCCGAGATGTCTGTGATGTCTGTGATGTATAAGATGTCTGAGATGTCTAATATGTCTGAGATGTCTGAGATGTCTGTGATGTCTGAGAGGTCTGAGATGTCTTTGATGTTTGAGGTGTCTGAGATGTTCGAGATGTCAAAGATTTCTGAGAGGTACGTTATGTCGGAGATGTCTTAGATGTCCGAGATGTCTGAGATGTCTTAGATGTCTGAGATGTTCAAGATGTCTGAGATGTCTGAGATGTCTGAGATGTCTGAGATGTCTGAGATGTCCGAGATGTCTGAGATGTCTGAGATGTCTGTTATGTCCGAGATGTCTGAGATGTCTGAGAAGTCTATTATGTCCGAGATGTCTAAGATGTCCGTGATGTCCAAGATGTCTGAGATGTCTTAGATGTCTGTTATGTCCAAGATTTCAGAGATGTCTGAGATGTTTGAGATGTCTGAGATGTCTGTGAGATCCAAAATGTCTAAGATGTCCGAGATGTCTGAGATTTTTTAGATGTCCAAGATGTCTGAGATGTCTGAGATGTCTGAAATGTATGTTATGTCCGTGAATTTTGAGATGTCTGAGATGTTTGAGATGTCTGTTTTGTCCGAGACGTCTGAAATGACTACGATGTTTGGGATGTCTGAGACGTATGTTATTTCCGAGATGTCTGTGATGTCTGTGATGTATAAGATGTCTGAGATGTCTAATATGTCTGAGATGTCTGAGATGTCTGTGATGTCTGAGAGGTCTGAGATGTCTTTGATGTTTGAGGTGTCTGAGATGTTCGAGATGTCAAAGATTTCTGAGAGGTACGTTATGTCGGAGATGTCTTAGATGTCCGAGATGTCTGAGATGTCTTAGATGTCTGAGATGTTCAAGATGTCTGAGATGTCTGTGATGTCCAAGATGTCTGAGATGTCTGTTATGTTCGAGATGTCTGAGATGTCCGAGATGTTTTAGAAGTCTGTTATGTCCGAGATGTCTGAGATGTCCGTGATGTCCAAGATGTCTGAGATGTCTTAGATGTCTGTTATGTCTAAGATTTTAGAGATGTCTGAGATGTTTGAGATGTCTGAGATTTCTGAGATGTCTGAGATGTCTTTGAGATCCAAAATGTCTTAGATGTCTGAGATGTCTGAGATGTCTGTTATGTCCGAGATGTCTGAGATGTCTGAGATGTCTGAGATGTCTGAGATGTCCGAGGTGTCTGAGATTGTTGAGATGACCAAGATGTCTGAGATGTCCGAGATGTCTGAGATTGTTGGGATGACCAAGATGTCTGAGATGTCTGAGATGTCTGAAATGTATGTTATGTTTGAGATGTTTGAGATGTCTGAAATGTCTGAGATGTCTGAGATGTCTGAGATGTCTGTTATGTCCGAGATGTCTGAGATGTCTGAGAAGTCTATTATGTCCGAGATGTCTAAGATGTCCGTGATGTCCAAGATGTCTGAGATGTCTTAGATGTCTGTTATGTCCAAGATTTCAGAGATGTCTGAGATGTTTCAGATGTCTGAGATTTCAGAGATGTCAGAGATGTCTGAGATGTCCGAGATGTCTAAGATGTCCGAGACGTCTGAGATGTCCGAGATGTCTGAGATGTCTGTTATGTCTGTTATGTCTGAGATGTTCGTGATGTCAAGAATGTTCGAGATGTCTGTTATGTCTGTTATGTCCGAGATGTCTGAGATGTCTGAGATGTCTGAGATGCCTGTTATGTCCGAGATGTCTGAGATTTCCGTGATGTCATGGATGTCTATTATGTCCGAGATGTCTGAGATGTCCTTGATTTCCATGAGGTCTTAGATGTCTGAGATGTCCGAGATGTCTGAGATGTCTGAGATGTCCGTTATTTCCAAGATGTCTAAGATGTCTGAGATGTCCGTTATGTTTGAGATGTCTGAGATGTCTGTTATGTCCGTGATGTCTTAGATGTCTGTTATGTCCGTGATGTCTGAGATGTCTGAGATGTCTGAATTGACCGAGATGTCTGAGATGTCTGAGATGTCCGAGTGTTTGAGATTGTTTAGATGTCTAAGATGTCTGAGATGTCTGTTATGTTCGAGATGTCTGAGATGTCCGAGATGTTTTAGAAGTCTGTTATGTCCGAGATGTCTGAGATGTCCGTGATGTCCAAGATGTCTGAGATGTCTTAGATGTCTGTTATGTCTAAGATTTTAGAGATGTCTGAGATGTTTGAGATGTCTGAGATTTCTGAGATGTCTTTGAGATCCAAAATGTCTTAGATGTCTGAGATGTCTGAGATGTCTGTTATGTCCGAGATGTCTGAGATGTCTGAGATGTCTGAGATGTCTGAGATGTCCGAGGTGTCTGAGATTGTTGAGATGACCAAGATGTCTGAGATGTCCGAGATGTCTGAGATTGTTGGGATGACCAAGATGTCTGAGATGTCTGAGATGTCTGAAATGTATGTTATGTTTGAGATGTTTGAGATGTCTGAGATGTCTGAGATGTCTGTTATGTCCGAGATGTCTGAGATGTCTGAGAAGTCTATTATGTCCGAGATGTCTAAGATGTCCGTGATGTCCAAGATGTCTGAGATGTCTGTTATGTCCGAGATGTCTGAGATGTCTGAGAAGTCTATTATGTCCGAGATGTCTAAGATGTCCGTGATGTCCAAGATGTCTGAGATGTCTTAGATGTCTGTTATGTCCAAGATTCCAGAGATGTCTGTGATGTTTTAGATGTCTGAGATTTCCGAGATGTCTGAGATGTTTGTGAGATCCAAAATGTCTGAGATGTCCGAGATGTCTGAGATTTTTTAGATGTCCAAGATGTCTGAGATGTCTGAGATGTCTGAAATGTATGTTATGTCCGTCAATTTTGAGATGTCTGAGATTTCTGAGATGTCTGTTATGTCCGAGACGTCTGAAATGACTACGATGTTTGGGATTTCTTAGATGTATGTTATTTCCGAGATGTCTGTGATGTCTGTGATGTATCAGATGTCTGAGATGTCTAATATGTCTGAGATTTGTGAGATGTCTGTGATGTCTGAGAGGTCTAAGATGTCTTTGATGTTTGAGATGTCTGAGATGTTCGAGATGTCAAAGATTTCTGAGAGGTACGTTATGTCCGAGATGTCTTAGATGTCTACGATTTCTGAGATGTCTGAGATGTCTGAGATGTCTGAGATGTCTGAGATGTCCGTGATGTCCAGGATGTCTGAGATGTCTGAGATGTCTGTTATGTCCGTCTGAGATGTCCGAGATGTCCGAGATGTCTGAGATGTCCGAGATGTCCAAGATGTCTGAGATGTCTGAGATGTCTGAAATGTCCGTGATGTCTGAGATGTCTTAGATTTCTGAGATGTCCGAGATGTCCGAGATGTCTAAGATGTCTGTTATGTCCGAAATGTCTGAGATGTCCATGATGACCAAGATGTCTGAGATGTATGTTCTTTTCGAGATGTCTGTGATGTATCAGATGTCTGAGATGTCTAATACGACTGAGATGTCTGTGATGTTTGAGATGTCTGTTATGTCCGAGATGTCATAGATGTCTGAGATGTCCGAGATGTTTGAGATATCTGTTATGTACGAGATGTCTAAGATTTCAGTTATGTTCGAGATGTCTGAGATGTCGGTGATGTCTAAGATGTCCGAGATGTCTGAGATTTCTGTGATGTCCGAGATGTCCGAGATGTTTGAGATGTCTGAGATGTCTGTTATGTTCGAGATGTCTGAGATGTCGTAGATGTCTGAGATGTCCGTGATTTCTGAGATGTCTGAGATGTTTGAGATGTCCGTGATATCCAAGATGTCTGAGATGTCCAAGATGTCTGAGATGTATGAGATGTCTGTTATGTCCGAGATTTCTGAGATGTCTGTTATGTCCGAGATGTCTGTTTTGTCCGAGACGTCTGAGATGACTACGATGTCAGAGATGTCTGAAATGTCAGAGATGTCTGAGATGTCTGCGATGTCTGTGATGTCCAAGATGTCTGAGATGTTTGAGATCTTTGTTATGTCCGAGATGTCTGAGATGGCTGAGATGTCTGTTATGTCCGAGATGTCTTAGATATCCGAGATGTCTAAGATGTCTGTTATGTCCGAGATAAATGAGATGTCCATGATGTCCAAGATGCCTGAGATGTCTGAGATGTCTGAGATGTCTGAGATGTCCGTGATGTCCAAGATGTCTAAAATATCCGAGCTGTCTGAGATGTTTGTTATGTTCGAGTTGTATGAGATGTCCATGATGTCTATGATGTCTGAGATGTCTGAGATGTTAGAGAAGTCTGTTATGTCCGAGATATCTGAGATGTCCGTGATGTCCAAGATTTCTGAGATTTCTGAGATGTCTGAGATGTCAGAGATGTCCGAGATGTCTGAGATGTCTGTTATGTCTGAGATGTCTGAGATGTCTGTTATGTCCGAGATGTCTGAGATGTCTTAGATGTCTGAGATGTTCAAGATGTCTGAGATGACCGAGATGTCTGAGATGTCTGAGATGTCTGAGATGTCTGAGATGTCCGTGATGTCCAAGATGTCTGAGATGTCTGTTATGTTCGAGATGTCTGAGATGTCCGAGATGTTTTAGAAGTCTGTTATGTCCGAGATGTCTGAGATGTCCGTGATGTCCAAGATGTCTGAGATGTCTGTTATGTCCGAGATGTCTGAGATGTCCGTGATGTCCAAGATGTCTGAGATGTCTTAGATGTCTGTTATGTCCAAGATTTTAGAGATGTCTGAGATGTTTGAGGTGTCTGAGATTTCTGAGATGTCTGAGATGTCTTTGAGATCCAAAATGTCTTAGATGTCTGAGATGTCCGTTATGTCCGAGATGTCTGTTATGTCCGAGATTTCTGAGATGTCTGAGATGTCTGAGATGTCCGAGTGTCTGAGATTGTTGACATGACCAAGATGTCTGAGATTGTTGGGATGACCAAGATGTCTGAGATGTCTGAGATGTCTGAAATGTATGTTATGTCCGAGATGTTTGAGATGTCTGAGATGTCTGAGATGTCTGAGATGTCTGTTATGTCCGAGATGTCTGAGATGTCTGAGAAGTCTATTATGTCCGAGATGTCTAAGATGTCCGTGATGTCCAAGATGTCTGAGATGTCTGAGATGTCTGTTATGTCCGAGATGTCTGAGATGTCTGAGAAGTCTATTATGTCCGAGATGTCTAAGATGTCCGTGATGTCCAAGATGTCTGAGATGTCTTAGATGTCTGTTATGTCGAAGATTTCAGAGATGTCTGAGATGTTTGAGATGTCTGAGATTTTCGAGATGTCTGAGATGTCTGTGAGATCCAAAATGTCTGAGATGTCCGAGATGTCTGAGATTTTTTAGACGTCCAAGATGTCTGAGATGTCTGAAATGTATGTTATGTCCGTGAATTTTGAGATGTCTGAGATGTCTGTTATGTCCGAGACGTTTGAAATGACTAAGATGTTTGAGATGTCTGAGATGTATGTTATTTCTGAGATGTCTGTGATGTCTGTGATGTATCAGATGTCTGAGATGTCTGAGATGTCTGTGATGTCTGAGAGGTCTGAGATGTCTTTGATGTTTGAGATGTCTGAGATGTTTGAGATGTCAAAGATTTCTGAGAGGTACGCTATGTCCGAGATGTCTTAGATGTCCGAGATGTCTGAGATGTCTTAGATGTCTTAGATGTTCAAGATGTCTAAGATGACCGAGATGTCTGAGATGTCTGAGATGTCTGAGATGTCTGAGATGTCCGTGATGTCCAAGATGTCTGAGATGTCTGTTATGTCCGTCCGAGATGTCTGAGATGTCCGAGATGTCCAAGATGTCTAAGATGTCTGGGATGTCTGAGATGTCCGTGATGTCTGAGATGTCTGAGATTTCTGAGATGTCCGAGATGTCTGAGATGTCTAAGATATCTGTTATGTCTGAAATGTCCGAGATGTCCAAGATGCCTTAGATTTCTGACATGTCTGAGGTGTCAAAGATGTCTGAAATGTCTGAGATGTCTGTTATGTCCGAAATGTTTGAGATGTCCGTGATGTCCAAGATGTCTGAGATGTCTGAGATGTCTGAGATGTTTGAGATGTCTGTTATGTCCGAGTTGTCTGAGATGTTTTGAGATGTCTGAGATGTCCGAGATGTCTGAGATGTCTAAGAAGTCTGTTATATCCGAGATGTCTGAGATGTCCATGATGTCCAAGATGTCTGAGATGTCTTAGATGTCTGTTATGTCCAAGATGCCAGATGTGTCTGAGTTTTTTGAGATGTCTGAGATGTCCGAGATGTCTGAGATGTCTTAGATGTCTGAGATGTCTGTTATGTCCGAGATGTCTGAGATGTCCGAGATTTCTGAGATGTCCGAGATGTCTTGGAAGTCTGTTATGTCTGAGATGTCTAAGATGTCTGAGATGTCCAAGATGTCATAGACATCGGAGATGTCTGACATGTCTGCTATGTCCGAGATGTCCGAGATGTCCAAGATGTCTAAGATGTCTGAGATGTCCGAGATGTATGAGATGACTGAGATGTCTGAGATGTCTAAGATGTCGGTCACGTCCAAGATGTCTGAGATGTCTGTTATGTCCGAGATGTCTGAGATGTCCGTGATGTTCGAGATGTCTGAGATGTCTCTTATGTTCGAGATGTCTGAGATGTCCGTGATGTCCAAGATGTCTGAGATGTATGTTCTGTCCGAGATGTCTGAGATGTCTGTAATGTCTGAGATGTCTGAGATGTCCGTGATGTCTAAGATGTCTGAGATGCCTTAGGTTTCTAGGTGTCTTAGATGTCTGTTATGTCCAAGATGTCAGAGATGTCTTAGATGTCAGAGATGTCCGAGATGTCTGAGATGTCTGAGATGTCTGAAATGTCCGAGATGTCTGAGATGTCTGTTATGTCCGAGATGTCTGAGATGTCCGTGATGTCCAAGATGTCTGAGATGCCTGAGATGTCTTTGATGTCTCTGATGTCCAAGATGTCTGAGATGTCTGTTATTTTCGAGATGTCTGAGATGTCCGAGATGTCTGAGATGTCTGTTATGTCCGAGATGTTTGAGATGTCCGTGATGTCCAAGTTGTCTGAGATGTCTGAGATGTCTGTTATGTCCGAGATGTCTGAGATGTCCGTGATGTCCTAGATGTTTGAGATGTCCGAGATGTCTGAAATGTTTGTTATGTCCGAGATGTCTGAGATGTCCGAGATGTCTGAGATGTCTGTTATGTCCGAGATGTTTGAGATGTCCGTGATGTCCAAGATGTCTGAGATGTCTAAGATGTCTGAGACGTCTGAGATGTCTGTTATGTCCGAGATGTCTGAGATGTCTGTGATGTCCTAGATGTCTGAGATGTCTGAGATGTCTGAGATGTTCGTGATGTCCAAGATGTCTGAGATGAATGAGATGTCTCAGATGTCTGTTATGTCTAAGATGTCTGAGATGTCTGAGATGTCTGAGATGTCTGTTATGTCCGAGATATCTGAGATGTCTGAGATGTCTGTTATGTCCGAGATGTCTGAGATGTCCGAGATGTCTGAGATGTCCGAGATGTCTGAGATGTCTGTTATGTCTTGGATGTCTGAGATGTCTATTATGTCTGGGAATTCCGAGATGTCTGAGATGACCGATATGTCTTAGATGTCTGAGATGTTTGAAATGTCTGTTATGTCTGAGATGTTTGAGATTTCTGAAATGTCCGAGATGTCTGAGATGTTAGAGATGTCCGAGATTTCTGAGATGTCTGTTATGTCTGAGATGTCTGTTACGTCCGAGATGTCTGTGTATGGCTATGGAGCCTGATACTTATTTATAGCTTGGTCAACGGTTATATCCGGTAAAGCTATATTTGGTAAAGCTATATATACTAAAGTTATATATGGTAAAGCTATATATGGTAAATAGCTATATATAGTAGATGGCTAAATCTGGTAAAGCTATATATAGTAAACTATACCATATATATATATATGGTAAATAGCTATATATAGTAGATGTCTTAGATGTCCGAGATGTTTGAGATATCTGAGATGTCTCTTATGTCCGAGATGTCTGAGATGTCCGTGATGTCCAAGATGTCTGAGATGTCTGAGATGTCTGTTATTTCTGAGATGCCTGAGATGTCTGAAATGTCTAAGATGTCTGAGATCTCTGAGATGTCTGTTATGTCCGAGATGTCTAAGATGTCTGAAATGTCTGAATTGACCGAGATGTCTGAGGTGTCTGAGATGTCTGAGATGTCCGAGATGTCTGAGATGTCAAAGATGTCTGAGATGTCCAAGATGTCTGAGATGTCTGAGATGTCTGTTATGTCTGATATGTCTAAGATGTTCGTGATGTCCAAGATATTCGAGATGTCTTAGATGTCTGTTATGTCTGAGATGTCTGAGATGTCTGTTATGTCCAAGATGTCTGCGATGTCCCTAATGTCCAAGATGTCTGTTATGTCCGATATGTCTGAGATGTCCGTGATTTCCAAGAGGTCTTAGATGTCTGAGATATCTGAGATGTATGTTATGTCCGAGATGTCTTAGATGTCTGTTATGTCCAAGATGTCTGAGATGTTTGTTGTGTTCGAGATGTCTGAGATGTCCGAGATGTCTGAGATGTCTGAGATGTTTGTTGTGTTCGAGATGTCTGAGATGTCCGAGATGTCCGAGATGTCTGAGATGTCTGAGATGTCCGTTATTTCCAAGATGTCTGAGATGTCTGAGATGTCCGTTATGTCTGAGATGTCTAAGATGTCTAAGAAGTCTGAGATGTCTGTTATGTCCGTGATGTCTTAGATGTCTGTTATGTCCGAGATGTCTGAGATGTCTGAGATGTTTGTTATGTCCGAGAGGTCTGAGATGTCCGTGATGTCCAAGATGTCTAAGATGTCTGAGATGTCTGAGACGTCTGAGATGTCTGAGATGTCTTAGATGTCTGTTATGTCTGAGATGTCTTTGATGTCTGTTATGTTCGAGATGTCTGAGATGTCTGAGATGTCTGAGATGTTCGAGATGTCTGACATGTCCGAGATGTCTGAGATGTCCGAGATGTCTGAGATGTCTGAGATGTCCGAGATGTCTGAGAAGTCTATTATGTCCGAGATGTCTGAGATGTCCATGATGTCCAAGATGTCTGAGATGTCCATGATGTCCATGATGTCCAAGATGTCTGAGATGTCTGAGATGTCTGAGATGTTCGAGATGTCTAAGATGTCTGAGATGTCTGTTATGTCTGAGATGTCTGAGATGTCTGTTATGTCCGAGATGTCTGAGATGTCTAAGATGTCTGAGATGTCTGAGATTGTTTAGACGTCCGAGATGTCTAAGAAGTCTGTTATGTCCGAGAAGTCTGAGATGTCTGTTATGTCCATGATGTCTTAGATGTCTGTTATGTCCATAATGTCTGAGATGTCTGAGATGTTTGTTATGTCCGAGAGGTCTGAGATGTCCGTGATGTCCAAGATGTCTAAGATGTCTGAGATGTGTTAGATGTCTGAGATGTCTGAGATGTCTTAGATGTTTGTTATGTCTGAGATGTCTTTGATGTCTGTTATGTCCGAGATGTCTGAGATGTCTGAGATGTTCGAGATGTCTGAGATGTCTGAGATGTCTGAGATGATCGAGATGTCTGAGATGTCTGAGATGTCCGAGATGTCTAAGAAGTCTATTATGTTCGAGATGTCTGAGATGTCCATGATATCCAAGATGTCTGAGATGTCCATGATGTCCAAGATGTCTGAGATGTCCATGATGTCTGAGATGTTTGAGATGTCTTGGATGTCTGAGATGTCTGTTATGTTTGAGATGTCTGAGATGTTCGTGATTTCCAAGATGTCTGTTATGTCCGAGATGTCTAAGATGTCCGTGATTTCCAAGAGGTTTGAGATGTCTGATATGTCTGTTATGTCCGAGAGGTCTGAGATGTCTGAGATGTCTGTTATGTCCGAGATGTCTGAGATGTCCGTGATGTTCAAGATGTCTGTTATGTACGAGATGTCTGAAATGTCCGTGATTTTCAAGAGGTTTGAGATGTCTGAGATGTCTATTATGTCCGAGATGTCTTAGATATCTGTTATGTCCGAGAGGTCTGAGATGTCTGAGATGTCTGTTATGTCCAAGATGTCTGAGATGTTCGTGATGTTCATGATGTCTGTTATGTCTGAGATGTCTGAGATGTCCGTGATTTCCAAGAGTTTTGAGATGTCTGAGATGTCTGTTATGTCCGAGATGTCTTAGATATCTGTTATGTTCGAGAGGTCTGAGATGTCTGAGATGTCTGTTATGTCCGAGATGTCTGTTATGTTCGAGATATCTGAGATGTCCGTGATATCCAAGATGTCTGTTATGTCCGCGATGTCTTAGAAGACTGTTATGTCTGAGATGTATTTTATGTCCGAGAGGTCTGAGATGTCCATGATGTCCAAGATGTCTGAGATGTCTGTTATGTCTGTTATGTCTGAGATGTCTGAGATGTCTGAGATTTCTGAGATGTTTGTTATGTCCGAGATGAATGAGATGTCCGAGATGTCTGGGATGTCAAAGATGTCTGAGATTCTGAGATGTCTGAGATGTTCGAGATGTCTAAGATGTCTGAGATGTTTGAGATGTCCAAGATGTCTGAGATGTCCGAGATGTCTGAAATGTCTGAGCTGTCCGAGATGTCTGAGATGTCCATTATTTCCAAGAGGTCTGAGATGTCTGAGATTTCTGAGATTTCTGAGATGTCTGTTATGTCCGAGATATCTTAGATATTTGTTATGTCCGAGAGGTCTTAGATGTCTGAGATGTCTGTTATGTTCGAGATGTCCGAGATGTCTGAGATGTCTGATATGTCTGTTATGTCCGAGATGTTTGAGATGTCCGTGATGTCCAAGATGTCTGAGATGTCTGTTATGTCTGTGATGTCCAAGATGATTGAGATGTCTAAGATGTCTGTTATGTCTGAGATGTCCGAGATGTCTGAGATGTCTAGGATGTCTGTTATGTTCAAGATGTCTGAGATGTCCGTGATTTCATAGATGTCTGGGATGTCTGAGATGTCCGAGATGTCTGTTATGTTCGAGATATCTGAGATGTCCGTGATATCCAAGATGTCTGTTATGTCCGCGATGTCTTAGAAGACTGTTATGTCTGAGATGTATTTTATGTCCGAGAGGTCTGAGATGTCCATGATGTCCAAGATGTCTGAGATGTCTGTTATGTCTGTTATGTCTGAGATGTCTGAGATGTCTGAGATTTCTGAGATGTTTGTTATGTCCGAGATGAATGAGATGTCCGAGATGTCTGGGATGTCAAAGATGTCTGAGATTCTGAGATGTCTGAGATGTTCGAGATGTCTAAGATGTCTGAGATGTTTGAGATGTCCAAGATGTCTGAGATGTCCGAGATGTCTGAAATGTCTGAGCTGTCCGAGATGTCTGAGATGTCCATTATTTCCAAGAGGTCTGAGATGTCTGAGATTTCTGAGATTTCTGAGATGTCTGTTATGTCCGAGATATCTTAGATATTTGTTATGTCCGAGAGGTCTTAGATGTCTGAGATGTCTGTTATGTTCGAGATGTCCGAGATGTCTGAGATGTCTGATATGTCTGTTATGTCCGAGATGTTTGAGATGTCCGTGATGTCCAAGATGTCTGAGATGTCTGTTATGTCTGTGATGTCCAAGATGATTGAGATGTCTAAGATGTCTGTTATGTCTGAGATGTCCGAGATGTCTGAGATGTCTAGGATGTCTGTTATGTTCAAGATGTCTGAGATGTCCGTGATTTCATAGATGTCTGGGATGTCTGAGATGTCCGAGATGTCTGTTATGTTCGAGATATCTGAGATGTCCGTGATATCCAAGATGTCTGTTATGTCCGTGATGTCTTAGATGTCTGTTATGTCTGAGATGTTTGTTATGTCCGAGAGGTCTGAGATGTTCGTGATGTCCAAGATGTCTGAGATGTCTGTTATGTCTGAGATGTCTGAGATGTCTGAGAAGTCTGAGATGTCTGAGATGTCTGTTTTGTTCGTCATGTCTGAGATGTCTGAGATGTCTGAGATGTCTGTTATGTCTGAGATGTCTGAGATGTCGGAGATGTCTGAGATGTCTAAGATGTCTAAGATATCTGAGATGTCCGAGATGTCTGAGAAGTCTGAGATGTTTGAGATGTCCGAGATGTCTGAGATGTCTGTTATGTCTGTTATGGCTGAGATCTTCGTGATGTCCAAGATGTTCGAGATGTCTTTTTATGTCCGAGATGTCTTAAATGTCGGAGATGTCTGTTATGTCCGAGATGTCTGAGATGTCCATGATGTCCAAGATGTCTGTTATGTCCGAGATGTCTGAGATGTCCGTGATTTCCAAGAGGTCTTAGATGTCTGAGATGTCTGAGATGTCTTTTATGTCCGAGATGTCTTAGATGTCTGTTATGTCTGAGATGTCTGAGATCTCTGAGATGTGTTTTATGTCCGAGATGCTTGAGATGTCCGCGATGTCCGAAATGTCTGAGATGTCTAAGATGTCTGAGATGTCTGTTATGTCCGAGATGTCTGAGATGTCCGTTATTTCCAAGATGTTTGAGATTTCTGAGATGTCTGAGATGTCTGAGAAGTCTTAGAAGTCTGAGACTTCTGTTATGTCCGTCATGTCGTAGATGTCTGTTATGTCCGAGATGTCTGAGATGTCTGAGATGTCATTTATGTCCGAGATGTCTGAGATGTCCGTGATGTCGAAGATGTCTGAGATGTCTCTTATGTCTTTTATGTCTGAGATGTCTGAAATGTCTGAGATGTCTGAGATGTCTGTTATGTCCGAGATGTCTAGAATGTCTGAATGTCTGAGATGTCTGAGATGTCTGAGATGTCTTTTATGTCCGAGATGTTTGAGATGTCTGAGATGTCTGAGATGACTGTTATGTCCGAGATGTCTTAGATGATTGAGATGTCTGAGATTTCTGTTATGTCCGAGATGTCTTAGATCTCCGGGATTTCCAAGATGTCTGCGATGTCTGTTATGTCAGAGTTGTCTGAGATGTCCGAGATGTCCGATATCTCTGAGATGTGTGAGATGTCTGAGATGTCAGTTATGTCCGAGATGTCTGAGATGTCCGTTATTTCCAAGATGTCTAAGATGTCTGAGATGTCTGTTATGTTTGTGATGTCCGAGATGTCTGAGATGTCTGAGATGTCTGTTATGTCCGAGATGTCTGAGATGTCTGTTATGTCCGAGATGTCTAAGATGTCTGAGATAACTGTTATGTCCGAGATGTTTGAGATGTCCGTGATGTCCAAGATGTCTGAGATGTCTGTTATGTTTGAGATGTCCGAGATGTCTGAGATGTCTGGGATGTCTGTTATGTTCGAGATGTCTGAGATGTCCATGATTTCATAGATGTCTGAGATGTCTGAGATGTTCGAGATGTCTGTTATGTTTGAGATATCTGAGATATCCGTGATATCCAAGATGTCTATTATGTCCGCGATGTCTTAGATGACTGTTATGTCTGAGATGTTTGTTATGTCCGAGAGGTCTGAGATGTCCGTGATGTCCAAGATGTCTGAGATGTCTGAGATGTCTGGGATGTCTGTTATGTTCGAGATGTCTGAGATGTCCGTGATTTCATAGATGTCTGAGATGTCTGAGATGTCCGAGATGTCTGTTATGTTCGAGATATCTGAGATGTCCTTGATATCCAAGATGTCTGTTATGTCCGCGATGTCTTAGAAGACTGTTATGTCTGAGATGTTTGTTATTGATATCCAAGATGTCTGTTATGTCCGCGATGTCTTAGAAGACTGTTATGTCTGAGATGTTTGTTATGTCCGAGAGGTCTGAGATGTCCGTGATGTCCAAGATGTCTGAGATGTCTGAGATGTCTGAGATTTCTGAGATGTCTGAGATTTCTGAGATGTTTGTTATGTCCGAGATGAATGAGATGTCCGAGATGTCTGGGATGTCAAAGATGTCTGAGATTCTGAGATGTCTGAGATGTTTGAGATGTCTAAGATGTCTGAGATGTTTGAGATGTCCAAGATGTCTGAGATGTCCGAGATGTCTGAAATGTCTGAGCTGTCCGAGATGTCTGAGATGTCAATTATTTCCAAGAGGTCTGAGATGTCTGAGATTTCTGAGATGCGGTTATGTCTGAGATATTTTAGATATCTGTTATGTCCGAGAGGTCTGAGATGTCTGAGATGTCTGTTATGTTCGAGATGTCTTAGATGTTCGTGATGTCCAAGATGTCTGTTATGTTTGAGATGTCTGAGATGTCTGTGAGTTCCAAGAGGTTTGAGATGTCTGAGATGTTTGTTATGTCTGAGATGTCTGAGATATCTGTTATGTTCGAGATGTCTTAGATGTCTGTTATGTCCGAGATGTCTGAGATGTCTGAGATATCTGTTATGTTCGAGATGTCTTAGATGTCTGTTATGTCCGAGATGTCTGAGATATCTGAGATGTCTGTTATGTCCGAGATGTCTGAGATGTCCGTGATGTCCAAGATGTCTGTTATGTCTGAGATGTCCATTATTTCAAAGAGGTCTGAGATGTCTTTTATGTCCGAGATGTCTTAGATATCTGTTATGTTCGAGAGGTCTGAGATGTCTGAGATTTCTGTTATGTCCGAGATGTCCGTGATGTTCAAGATGTCTGTTATGTACGAGATGTCTGAGATGTCCGTAATTTTCAAGAGGTCTGAGATGTCTGAGATGTCTGAGATGACTGTTATGTCCGAGATGTCTTAGATGATTGAGATGTCCGAGATGTCTGAGATCTCCGTAATTTCCAAGAAGTCTGAGTTGTCTGTTATTTATGAGATGTCTGAGATGTCCGAGATGTCCGAAATCTCTGAGATGTTTGAGATGTCTGAGATGTCAGTTTGAGATGTCTGAGATGTCCGAGATGTCCGAAATCTCTGAGATGTTTGAGATGTCTGAGATGTCAGTTATGTCCGAGATGTCTGAGATGTCCGTTATTTCCAAGATGTCTGAGATGTCTGAGATGTCTAATATGTTTGAGATGTTCGAGATGTCTGAGATGTCTTAGATGTCTGAGATGTCTGTTATGTCCGAGATGTCTGAGATGTCTGTTATGTCCGAGATGTTTGAGATGTTTGAGATGTCTATTATGTCCGAGATGTTTGAGATAGCCGTGATGTCCATGATGTCTGAGATGTCTGAGATGTCTGTTATGTCTGTGATGTCCGTGATGTTCAAGATGTCTGCGATGTCTGTTATGTCTGTGATGTCCGTGATGTCCAAGATGTCTGCGATGTCTGTTATGTCTGAGATGTCTGAGATGTCCGAGATGTCCGAGATCTCTGAGATGTTTGAGATGTCTGAGATGCCCGAGATGTCCGAGATCTCTGAGATGTTTGAGATGTCTGAGATGTCCGAGATGTCTGAGATGTCCGTTATTTCCAAGATGTCTGAGATGTCTGTTATGTTGGTGATGTCCGAGATGTCTGAGATGTCTGAGATGTCTGTTATGTCCGAGATGTCTGTTATGTCCGAGATGTCTGAGATGTCTGAGATGTCTGTTATGTCCGAGATGTTTAAGATGTCCGTGATGTCCAAGATGTTTGAGATGTCTATTATGTCTGAGATGTCCGAGATGTCTGAGATGTCTGGGATGTCTGTTATGTTCGAGATGTCTGAGATGTCCGTGATTTCATATATGTCTGAGATGTCTGAGATGTCCGAGATGTCTGTTATGTTCGAGATATCTGAGATGTCCGTGATATCCAAGATGTCTGTTATGTCCGCGATGTCTTAGAAGACTGTTATGTCTGAGATGTTTGTTATGTCCGAGAGGTCTGAGATGTCCGTAATGTCCAAGATGTCTGAGATGTCTGTTATGTCTGTTATGTCTGAGATGTCTGAGATGTCTGAGATTTCTGAGATGTTTGTTATGTCCGAGATGAATGAGATGTTCGAGATGTCTGGGATGTCAAAGATGTCTGAGATTCTGAGATGTCTGAGATGTTCGAGATGTCTAAGATGTCTGAGATGTTTGAGATGTCCAAGATGTCTGAGATGTTCGAGATGTCTGAAATGTTTGAGCTGTCCGAGATGTCTGAGATGTCAATTATTTCCAAAAGGTCTGAGATGTCTGAGATTTCTGAGATGCTGTTATGTCCGAGATATCTTAGTTATCTGTTATGTCCGAGAGGTCTGAGATGTCTGAGATGTCTATTATGTTCGAGATGTCTGTTATGTTCGAGATGTCTTAGATGTTCGTGATGTCCAAGATGTCTGTTATGTTTGAGATGTCTGAGATGTCTGTGAGTTCCAAGAGGTTTGAGATGTCTAAGATGTTTGTTATGTCTGAGATGTCTGAGATGTTTGTTATGTCTGAGATGTCTGAGATGTTTGTTATGTCCGAGATGTCTGAGATGCCCGTGATGTTCAAGATGTCTGTTATGTACGAGATGTCTGAGATGTCCGTGATTTTCAAGAGGTCTGAGATGTCTGAGATGTCTGTTATGTCCGAGATGTCTGAGATGTCTGTTATGTTTGTGATGTCCGAGATGTCTGAGATGTCTGTTATGTTTGTGATGTCCGAGATGTCTGAGATGTCTGTTATGTTTGTGATGTCCGAGATGTCTGAGATGTCTGTTATGTTTGTGATGTCCGAGATGTCTTAGATAATTGAGATGTCCGAGATGTCTGAGATGTCCGAGATTTCTGTTATGTCCGAGCTGTCTGAGATCTCCGTGATTTCCAAGATGTCTGCGATGTCTGTTATGTCTGAGATGTCTGAGATGTCCGAGATGTCTAAGATGTCCGTTATTTCCAAGATGTCTAAGATGTCTATGATGTCTGAGATGTCTGTTATGTTTGTGATGTCCGAGATGTCTGAGATGTCTGAGATGTCTGTTATGTCCGAGATGTCTGAGATGTCTGAGATGTCTGTTATGTCCGAGATGTTTGAGATGTCCGTGATGTCCAAGATGTTTGAGATGTCTATTATGTCTGAGATGTCCGAGATGTCTGAGATGTCTGGGATGTCTGTTATGTTCGAGATGTCTGAGATGTCCGTGATTTCATAGATGTCTGAGATGTCTGAGATGTCCGAGATGTCTGTTATGTTCGAGATATCTGAGATGTCCGTGATATCCAAGATGTCTGTTATGTCCGCGATGTCTTAGAAGACTGTTATGTCTGAGATGTTTGTTATGTCCGAGAGGTCTGAGATGTCCGTAATGTCCAAGATGTCTGAGATGTCTGTTATGTCTGTTATGTCTGAGATGTCTGAGATGTCTGAGATTTCTGAGATGTTTGTTATGTCCGAGATGAATGAGATGTTCGAGATGTCTAGGATGTCAAAGATGTCTGAGATTCTGAGATGTCTGAGATGTTCGAGATGTCTAAGATGTCTGAGATGTTTGAGATGTCCAAGATGTCTGAGATGTCCGAGATGTCTGAAATGTCTGAGCTGTCCGAGATGTCTGAGATGTCAATTATTTCCAAGAGGTCTGAGATGTCTGAGATTTCTGAGATGCGGTTATGTCTGAGATATTTTAGATATCTGTTATGTCCGAGAGGTCTGAGATGTCTGAGATGTCGAGATGTCTGTTATGTTCGAGATGTCTTAGATGTTCGTGATGTCCAAGATGTCTGTTATGTTTGAGATGTCTGAGATGTCTGTGAGTTCCAAGAGGTTTGAGATGTCTGAGATGTTTGTTATGTCTGAGATGTCTGAGATGTTTGTTATGTCCGAGATGTCTGAGATGCCCGTGATGTTCAAGATGTCTGTTATGTACGAGATGTCTGAGATGTCCGTGATTTTCAAGAGGTCTGAGATGTCTGAGGTGTCTGAGATGACTGTTATGTCTGAGATGTCTTAGATGTCTGTTATGTCCGAGATGTCTGAGATATCTGAGATGTCTGTTATGTCCGAGATGTCTGAGATGTCCGTGATGTCCAAGATGTCTGTTAAGTCCGAGATGTCTGAGATGTCCAAGAGGACTGAGATGTCTGAGATTTCTGAGATGTCTGTTATGTCCGAGATGTCTTAGATATATGTTATGTCCGAGAGGTCTGAGATGTCTGAGATGTCTGTTATGTCCGAGATGTCTGAGATGTCCGTGATGTTCAAGATGTCTGTTATGTACGAGATGTCTGAGATGTCCGTAATTTTCAAGAGGTCTGAGATGTCTGAGATGTCTGAGATGACTGTTATGTCCGAGATGTCTTAGATGATTGAGATGTCCGAGATGTCTGAGATCTCCGTAATTTCCAAGAAGTCTGAGTTGTCTGTTATTTATGAGATGTCTGAGATGTCCGAGATGTCCGAAATCTCTGAGATGTTTGAGATGTCTGAGATGTCAGTTATGTCCGAGATGTCTGAGATGTCCGTTATTTCCAAGATGTCTGAGATGTCTGAGATGTCTGTTATGTTTGAGATGTTCGAGATGTCTGAGATGTCTGAGATGTCTGTTATGTCCGAGATGTCTGAGATGTCTGTTATGTCCGAGATGTTTGAGATNATGTCCGTTATTTCCAAGATGTCTAAGATGTCTATGATGTCTGAGATGTCTGTTATGTTTGTGATGTCCGAGATGTCTGAGATGTCTGAGATGTCTGTTATGTCCGAGATGTCTGAGATGTCTGAGATATCTGTTATGTCCGAGATGTTTGAGATGTCCGTGATGTCCAAGATGTTTGAGATGTCTATTATGTCTGAGATGTCCGAGATGTCTGAGATGTCTGGGATGTCTGTTATGTTCGAGATGTCTGAGATGTCCGTGATGTCCAAGATGTCTGAGATGTCTGAGATGTCTGTTATGTCCGAGATGTCTTAGATGTCTGTTATGTCCGAGATGTCTGAGATATCTGAGATGTCTGTTATGTCCGAGATGTCTGAGATGTCTGTTATGTCCGAGATGTTTGAGATGTTTGAGATGTCTATTATGTCCGAGATGTTTGAGATAGCCGTGATGTCCATGATGTCTGAGATGTCTGAGATGTCTATTATGTCTGTGATGTCCGTGATGTTCAAGATGTCTGTTATGTACGACATGTCTGAGATGTCCGTGATTTTCAAGAGGTCAGAGATGTCTGAGGTGTCTGAGATATCTGTTATGTTCGAGATGTCTTAGATGTCTGTTATGTCCGAGATGTCTGAGATGTCTGAGATATCTGTTATGTCCGAGATGTTTGAGATGTCCGTGATGTCCAAGATGTTTGAGATGTCTATTATGTCTGAGATGTCCGAGATGTCTGAGATGTCTGGGATGTCTGTTATGTTCGAGATGTCTGAGATGTCCGTGATTTCAGAGATGTCTGAGATGTCTGAGATGTCCGAGATGTCTGTTATGTTCGAGATATCTGAGATGTCCGTGATATCCAAGATGTCTGTTATGTCCGCGATGTCTTAGAAGACTGTTATGTCTGAGATGTTTGTTATGTCCGAGAGGTCTGAGATGTCCGTGATGTCCAAGATGTCTGAGATGTCTGAGATGTCTGTTATGTCTGTTATGTCTGAGATTTCTGTGATGTTTGTTATGTCCGAGATGAATGAGATGTTCGAGATGTCTAGGATGTCAAAGATGTCTGAGATTCTGAGATGTCTGAGATGTTTGAGATGTCTAAGATGTCTGAGATGTTTGAGATGTCCAAGATGTCTGAGATGTCCGAGATGTCTGAAATGTCTGAGCTGTCCGAGATGTCTGAGATGTCAATTATTTCCAAGAGGTCTGAGATGTCTGAGATTTCTGAGATGCGGTTATGTCTGAGATATCTTAGATATCTGTTATGTCCGAGAGGTCTGAGATGTCTGAGATGTCTGTTATGTTCGAGATGTCTTAGATGTTCGTGATGTCCAAGATGTCTGTTATGTTTGAGATGTCTGAGATGTCTGTGAGTTCCAAGAGGTTTGAGATGTCTGAGATGTTTGTTATGTCTGAGATGTCTGAGATATCTGTTATGTTCGAGATGTCTTAGATGTCTGTTATGTCCGAGATGTCTGAGATATCTGAGATGTCTGTTATGTCCGAGATGTCTGAGATGTCCGTGATGTCCAAGATGTCTGTTATGTCTGAGATGTCTGAGATGTCCATTATTTCCAAGAGGTCTGAGATGTCTGAGATTTCTGAGATGTCTGTTATGTCCGAGATGTCTTAGATATCTGTTATGTTCGAGAGGTCTGAGATGTCTGAGATGTCAGTTATGTCCGAGATGTCTGAGATGTTCGTGATGTCCAAGATGTCTGTTATGTCCGAGATGTCTGATATGTCCGTGATTTCCAAGAGGTTTGAGATGTCTGAGATGTCTGTTATGTCCGAGATGTCTTAGATATCTGTTATGTCCGAGAGGTCTGAGATGTCTGAGATGTTTGTTATGTCCGAGATGTCTGAGATGTCCGTGATGTTCAAGATGTCTGTTATGTACGAGATGTCTAAGA
The DNA here is from genome assembly GCF_002738365.1 of Cucurbita moschata. Taxonomy (NCBI): domain Eukaryota; kingdom Viridiplantae; phylum Streptophyta; class Magnoliopsida; order Cucurbitales; family Cucurbitaceae; genus Cucurbita; species Cucurbita moschata. Next base: position 27,548 of record NW_019268593.1, on the reverse strand, counting down.
TGTCCGTGATTTTAAAGAGGTCTGAGATGTCTGAGGTTTCTAAGATGACTGTTATGTCCGAGATGTCTTAGATGTCTGTTATGTTCGAGAGGTCTGAGATGTGTGAGATGTCTGTTATGTCTGAGATGTCTGAGATATCCGTGATGTTCAAGATGTCTGTTATGTACAAGATGTCTTAGATGTCCGTGATTTTCAAGAGGTCTGAGATGTCTGAGATGTCTGAGATGACTGTTATGTCCGAGATGTCTTAGATGATTGAGATGTCCGAGATGTCTGAGATGTCCGAGATTTCTGTTATGTCCGAGCTGTCTGAGATCTCCGTGATTTCCAAGATGTCTGCGATGTCTGTTATGTCTGAGATGTCTGAGATGTCCGAGATGTC
>NW_019268593.1:26362-26812 GCF_002738365.1 Cucurbita moschata | reverse complement strand
TGTTATGTCCGAGATGTCTGAGATGTCCGTGATGTTCAAGATGTCTGTTATGTACGAGATGTCTAAGATGTCCGTGATTTTAAAGAGGTCTGAGATGTCTGAGGTTTCTAAGATGACTGTTATGTCCGAGATGTCTTAGATGTCTGTTATGTTCGAGAGGTCTGAGATGTGTGAGATGTCTGTTATGTCTGAGATGTCTGAGATATCCGTGATGTTCAAGATGTCTGTTATGTACAAGATGTCTTAGATGTCCGTGATTTTCAAGAGGTCTGAGATGTCTGAGATGTCTGAGATGACTGTTATGTCCGAGATGTCTTAGATGATTGAGATGTCCGAGATGTCTGAGATGTCCGAGATTTCTGTTATGTCCGAGCTGTCTGAGATCTCCGTGATTTCCAAGATGTCTGCGATGTCTGTTATGTCTGAGATGTCTGAGATGTCCGAGATGTC
>NW_019268593.1:0-24595 GCF_002738365.1 Cucurbita moschata | reverse complement strand
GTCTGAGATGTCTGAGATGTCTGTTATGTTCGAGATGTCTTAGATGTTCGTGATGTCCAAGATGTCTGTTATGTTTGAGATGTCTGAGATGTCTGTGAGTTCCAAGAGGTTTGAGATGTCTGAGATGTTTGTTATGTCTGAGATGTCTGAGATGTTTGTTATGTCCGAGATGTCTGAGATGCCCGTGATGTTCAAGATGTCTGTTATGTACGAGATGTCTGAGATGTCCGTGATTTTCAAGAGGTCTGAGATGTCTGAGGTGTCTGAGATGACTGTTATGTCTGAGATGTCTTAGATGTCTGTTATGTCCGAGATGTCTGAGATATCTGAGATGTCTGTTATGTCCGAGATGTCTGAGATGTCCGTGATGTCCAAGATGTCTGTTAAGTCCGAGATGTCTGAGATGTCCAAGAGGACTGAGATGTCTGAGATTTCTGAGATGTCTGTTATGTCCGAGATGTCTTAGATATATGTTATGTCCGAGAGGTCTGAGATGTCTGAGATGTCTGTTATGTCCGAGATGTCTGAGATGTCCGTGATGTTCAAGATGTCTGTTATGTACGAGATGTCTGAGATGTCCGTAATTTTCAAGAGGTCTGAGATGTCTGAGATGTCTGAGATGACTGTTATGTCCGAGATGTCTTAGATGATTGAGATGTCCGAGATGTCTGAGATCTCCGTAATTTCCAAGAAGTCTGAGATGTCTGTTATTTCTGAGATGTCTGAGATGTCCGAGATGTCCGAAATCTCTGAGATGTTTGAGATGTCTGAGATGTCAGTTATGTCCGAGATGTCTGAGATGTCTGAGATGTCCGTAATTTTCAAGAGGTCTGAGATGTCTGAGATGTCTGTTATGTCCGAGATGTCCGAGATGTCCGTGATGTTCAAGATGTCTGTTATGTACGAGATGTCTGAGATGTCCGTAATTTTCAAGAGGTCTGAGATGTCTGAGATGTCTGTTATGTCCGAGATGTCCGAGATGTCCGTGATGTTCAAGATGTCTGTTATGTACGAGATGTCTGAGATGTCCGTAATTTTCAAGAGGTCTGAGATGTCTGAGATGTCTGTTATGTCTGTGATGTCCGTGATGTTCAAGATGTCTGTTATGTACGACATGTCTGAGATGTCCGTGATTTTCAAGAGGTCTGAGATGTCTGAGATGTCTGTTATGTCCGAGATGTCCGAGATGTCCGTGATGTTCAAGATGTCTGTTATGTACGAGATGTCTGAGATGTCCGTAATTTTCAAGAGGTCTGAGATGTCTGAGATGTCTGTTATGTCCGAGATGTCCGAGATGTCCGTGATGTTCAAGATGTCTGTTATGTACGAGATGTCTGAGATGTCCGTAATTTTCAAGAGGTCTGAGATGTCTGAGATGTCTGTTATGTCCGAGATGTCCGAGATGTCCGTGATGTTCAAGATGTCTGTTATGTACGAGATGTCTGAGATGTCCGTAATTTTCAAGAGGTCTGAGATGTCTGAGATGTCTGTTATGTCCGAGATGTCCGAGATGTCCGTGATGTTCAAGATGTCTGTTATGTACGAGATGTCTGAGATGTCCGTAATTTTCAAGAGGTCTGAGATGTCTGAGATGTCTGTTATGTCCGAGATGTCCGAGATGTCCGTGATGTTCAAGATGTCTGTTATGTCCGAGATGTCTGAGATGTCCGTAATTTTCAAGATGTCTGAGATGTCTGAGATGTCTGTTATGTCCGAGATGTCCGAGATGTCCGAGATGTTCAAGATGTCTGTTATGTCCGAGATGTCTGAGATGTCCGTTATTTCCAAGATGTCTGAGATGTCTGAGATGTCTGTTATGTTCGAGATGTCTGAGATGTCCGTGATTTCATAGATGTCTGAGATGTCTGAGATGTCCGAGATGTCTGTTATGTTCGAGATATCTGAGATGTCCGTGATATCCAAGATGTCTGTTATGTCTGCGATGTCTTAGAAGACTGTTATGTCTGAGATGTTTGTTATGTCCGAGAGGTCTGAGATGTCCGTGATGTCCAAGATGTCTGAGATGTCTGAGATGTCTGTTATGTCTGTTATGTCTGAGATGTCTGAGATGTCTGAGATTTCTGAGATGTTTGTTATGTCCAAGATGAATGAGATGTCCGAGATGTGTGGGATGTCAAAGATGTCTGAGATGTCTGAGATGTTCGAGATGTCTAAGATATCTGAGATGTTTGAGATGTTTGAGATGTCCAAGATGTCTGAGATGTCCGAGATGTCTGAGATGTCTGAGATGTCTGAGATGTCTGAGATGTTTGATATGTCCGAGATGTCATAGATGTCTGAGATGTCTGAGATGTCCGAGATGTCTAAGATGTCTGAGATGTCTGAGATGACCGAGATGTCTGAGATGTCTGAGATGTTTGAGATGTCTGTTATGTCCGAGATGTCTGAGATGTCCGAGATGTCCGAGATGTCTGAGAAGTCTGTTATGTCCGAGATGTCTGAGATGTCCGTGATGTCCAAGATGTCTGAGATGTCTTAGATGTTTGTTATGTCCAAGATTTCAGAGATTTCTGAGATGTTTGAGATATCTGAGATGTCTGAGCTGTCTGAGATGTCCGAGATTCTAAGATGTCTGAGATGTCTGAGATGTTCGAGATGTCTGAGATGTCTGTTATGTCCGAGATGTCTGAGATGTCCGTGATGTCCAAGATGTCTTAGATGTCTGAGATGTCTGAGATGTCCGGGATGTCCAAGATGTCTGAGATGTCTGTTATGTCCGAGATGTGTGAGATGTCTGAGATGTCCTAGATGTCTGAGATTTCCGACTTGTCTGAGTGTGAGAGATGTCTGAGATATCTGTTATGTCTGAAATGTCTGAGATGTCCGTGATGTCCAAGATGTCTGAGATGTCTCAGATGTTTGATATGTCTGTTATGTCCGAGTTGTCTGAGATGTTTTGAGATGTCTGAGATGTCCGAGATGTCTGAGAAGTCTGTTATATCCGAGATGTCTGAGATGTCCATGATGTCCAGGATCTCTGAGATATCTTAAATGTCTGTTATGTCCAAGATGTCAGAGACGTCTGAGATGTTTGAGATGTCTGAGATGTCTGAGATGTCTAAGATGTCCGAGATGTCTGAGATGTCTGAGATGTCCGAGATGTCTGAGATTTCTGAGATGTCCGAGATGAATGAAAAGTCTGTAATGTCCGAGATGTCTGAGAAGTCTGTTATGCCCGAGCTGTCTGAGATGTCCGAGATGTCCGAGATGTCTGAGATTTCTGAGATGTCCGAGATGAATGAAAAGTCTGCAATGTCCGAGATGTCTGAGAAGTCTGTTATGCCCGAGATGTCTGAGATGTCCGAGATGTCCGAGATGTCTGAGATGTCTTTTATGTTTGAGATTTCTGAGATGTCTTAGATGTCTGAGATGTCTGAGAAGTCTGTTATGCCCGAGATGTCTAAGATGTCTGAGATGTCCGACATGTCTGAGATATCTGAGATGTCTTTTATGTCCGAGATGTCTTGGATGTCTTAGATGTCTAAGATGTCTGAGATGTCTGTTATGTCCGAGATGTCTGAGATGTCCGAGATATCTGAGATTTCTGAGATGTCCTATATGTCTGAGAAGTCTGTTATGTCCGAGATGTCTGAGAAGTCTGTTATGCCCGAGATGTCTGAGATGTCCGTGATGTCCAAGATTTTTGAGATGTCTGAGATGTCTGTTATGACCGAGATGTCCGAGATGTCTGAGATGTCTTAGATGTCTGAGTTGTCTGAGATGTCTGAGATGTCCTAGATGTCTCAGATTTCCGACATGTCCGAGATGTCTGAGATGTATGGGATATCTGTTATGTCCGAAGTGTCTGAGATGTCCGTGATGTACAAGATGTCTGAGATGTCTGAGATGTTTGAGATGTCTGTTATGTCCGAGCTGTCTGAGATGTTTTGAGATGTCTGAGATGTCCGAGATGTCTGAGATGTCCATGATGTCCAAGATGTCTGAGATGTCTTAGATGTCTATTATGTCCAAGATGTCTGAGATGTCTGAGATGTCTGAGATGTCTGAGATGTCTGAAATGTCCGAGATGTCTGAGATGTCTGAGATTTCTGTTATGTCCGAGATGTCTGAGATGTCTTAGATGTCTGAGATGTCTGAGATGTCTGTTATGTCCGAGATTTCTGAGATGTCTGAGATGTCCGAGATGTCTGAGATTTCTGAGCTGTCCGAGATGTCTTAGAAGTCTGTTATGTCCGAGATGTCTGAGAAGTCTATTATGCCCGAGATGTCTGAGATGTGTGTTATGTCCGAGATGTGTTACATGTCTGAGATGTCCAAGATGTCCGAGATGTCTGAGATGTCTTAGATGTCTGAAATGTCTGTTATGTCCGAGATGTCTGAGATGTCTGAGATGTCCGAGATGTCCGAGATGCTCGAGATGTCTGAGAAGTCTGTTATGTCCGAGATGTCTGAGATGTCCGTGATGTCCAATATGTCTTAGATGTCTTTTATGTCCAAGATTTCAGTGATGTCTGAGATATTTTAGATCTCTGAGATGTCTGAGATGTCCAAGATGTCCGAGATGTCTGAGATGTCTGAGTTGTCTGAGAAGTTCGAGATGTCTGAGATGTCTGAGATGTGTGTGATGTCTGAGATGTTTGAGATGTCTGAGATGTCTTAGATGTCTGTTATGTCCGAGATGTCTGAGATGTCTGAGATGTCAAAGTCTAAGATGAATGAGATGACCGAGATGTTTGAGATGTCTGTGATGTCTGAGATGTCTGAGATGTCCGTGATGTCCAAGATGTCTGATATGTCTTTTATGTCCGAGATGTCTGAGATGTCCTAGATGTCTGAGAAGTTTGTTATGTCTAAGATTTCTAAGATGTCCGTGATGTCAAAGATGTCTGAGATGTCGTAGATGTCTGTTATGTCCAAGATGTCAGAGATGACTTAGATGTCAGAGATATCTGAGATGTCTGATATGTCCGAGATGTCTGAGAAGTCTGTTATGTCCAAGATGTCTTAGAAGACTGTAATGATCGAGATGTCTGAGATGTTCGTGATGTCCAAGATGTCTGAGATGTCTGAGATGTCTGTTATGTCCGAGATGTTTGAGATGTTTGAGATGCCTGAGATGTCTGAGATTTCTGAGATGTCCGAGATGTATGAGATGTCTTAGATGTCTGAGATGTCTGAGATGTCTGTTATGTCCGAGATGTCTAAGAAGTCTGTTATGCCCGAGATGTCTGAGATGTCTGAGATGCTTGAGATGTCGGAGATGTTTGAGATGTCTGTTATGTCCGAGTTGTCTGAGATGTTTTGAGATGTTTGAGATGTCTGAGATGTCTGAGATGTGCGAGATGTCTGAGAAGTCTGTTATGTCCGAGATGTCTGAGATGTCCATGATGTCCAAGATGTCTGAGATGTCTTAGATGTCTGTTATGTCCAAGATGTCAGAGATGTCTGAGATGTTTGAGATGTCTGAGATGTCTGAGATGTCCGAGATGTCTCAGATGTCTGAGATGACTGTTATGTCCGAGATGTCTGAGATGTCTGAGATGTCTGTTATTTCCGAGATGTCTGAGATGTCTAAGATGTCTGAGATGTCTGAGATTTCTGAGATGTCCGAGATGTCTTAGAAGTTTGTTATGTCCGAGTTGTCTGAAATGTCTATTGTCCGAGATGTCTGAGATGTCTGAGATGTCCAAGATGTCCGAGATGTCTGAGATGTCTGAGATGTCTGAGATGTCTGAGATGTCTGTTATGTCCGAGATGTCTGAGATGTCTGAGATGTCTGTTATTTCCGAGATGTCTGAGATGTCTAAGATGTCTGAGATGTCTGAGATTTCTGAGATGTCCGAGATGTCTTAGAAGTTTGTTATGTCCGAGTTGTCTGAAATGTCTATTGTCCGAGATGTCTGAGATGTCTGAGATGTCCAAGATGTCCGAGATGTCTGAGATGTCTTAGATGTCTGAGATGTCTGAGATGTCTGTTATGTCTGAGATTTCTGAGATGTCTGAGATGTCCGAGATGTCTGAGATGTCTTAGATGTCTGAGATGTCTGAGATGTCTGTTATGTCCGAGATGTCTAAGAAGTCTGTTATGCCCGAGATGTCTGAGATGTCTGAGATGTCCAAGATGTCCGAGATGTCTGAGATGTCTTAGATGTCTGAGATGTCTGAGATGTCTGTTATGTCCGAGATGTCTCAGAAGTCTGTTATGCCCGAGATGTCTGAGATGTCTGAGATGTCCAAGATGTCCGAGATGTCTGAGATGTCTTAGATGTCTGAGATGTCTGAGATGTCTTAGATGTCTGAGATGTCTGAGATGTCTGTTATGTCCGAGATGTCTAAGAAGTCTGTTATGCCCGAGATGTCTGAGATGTCTGAGATGTCCAAGATGTCCGAGATGTCTGAGATGTCTTAGATGTCTGAGATGTCTGAGATGTCTGTTATGTCTGAGATTTCTGAGATGTCTGAGATGTCTGAGATGTTCGAGATGTCTGAGATTTCTGAGATGTTTTTTATGTTCGAGATGTCTGAGATGTCCGAGATGTCTGAGATGTCTGAGATGTCTGAGATGTTCGAGATGTCTGAGATGTCTGTTAGGTCCGAGATGTCTGAGATGTCCGTGATGTCAAAGATGTCTAAGATGTCTGAGATGTCCGAGATGTCTAAGATGTCTGAGATGTCCGAGATGTCTAAGATGTCTGAGATGTCCGAGATGTCTGAGATGACCGAGACGTCTGAGATGTCTGAGATGTCCGTGATGTCCAAGATGTCTGAGATGTTTGAGATGTCTAACATGTCTGTTACGTCCGAGATGTCCGAGATGTCTGAGGAGTCTGTTATGTCCGTGATGTCCAAGATGTCTGAGATGTCTTAGATGTCTGTTATGTCCAAGATTTCAGAGATGTCTGAGATGTTTGATATGTCTGAGATGTCTGAGATGTCCGAGATGACTGAGATGTTCGAGATGTTTGAGATGTCTGTTATGTCTGAGATGTCTGAGATGTCCGTGATGTCTAAGATGTCTGTTATGTCCGAGATGTCATAGATATCTGAGATGTCTGAGATGTCTGAGATGTCCGTGATGTCCAAGATGTCTTAGATGTCTGAGATGTATGTTATTTCTGAGATGTTTTAGATGTCTGAGATGTCTGTTATGTCCGAGATGTCTGAGATGACTACGATGTCTGAGATGTCTGAGACGTCTAAGATGACTACGACGTCTTAGATGTCTGTGATGTCTGAGATGTCTGAGATGTATGTTATTTCTGAGATGTGTGTGATGTATCAGATGTCTGAGATGTCTAATACGTCTGAGATGTCTGTGATGTTTGAGATGTCTGAGATGTCTGTTATGTCCGAGATGTCATAGATGTCTGAGATGTCTGAGATGTTCGAGATGTCTGAGATGTCTGTTATTTCCGAGATGTCTGAGATGTCCGTGATGTCCAAGATGTCTTAGATGTCTGAGATTCTGAGATGTCTGTTATGTCCGAGATGTCTGAGATGTCCAAGATGTCTAAGATGTCTGAGATGTCCGAGATGTCTAAGATGGCTGAGATGTCTGAGATGTCTGAGATGTCCGTGATGTCCAAGATGTCTGAGATGTCTGAGATGTCTGAGATGTCTGAGATGTCTGTTATGTCCGAGATGTCTGAGATGTCCAAGATGTCTAAGATGTCTGAGATGTCCGAGATGTCTAAGATGGCTGAGATGTCTGAGATGTCTGAGATGTCCGTGATGTCCAAGATGTCTGAGATGTCTGAGATGTCTGAGATGTCTGTTATGTTCGAGATGTCTGAGATGTCCGAGATGTTCGAGATGTGTGAGAAGTCTATTATGTCCGAGATATCCAAGATGTCTAAGATGTCTTAGATGTCTGTTATGTCCAAGATTTCAGAGGTGTCTGAGATGTTTGAGATGTCTGAGATGTTCGAGATGTCTGAGATGTCTGTTATGTCCGAGATGTCTGAGATGTCCGTGATGTCCAAGATGTCTGAGATGTCTGAGATGTCTGACATGTCCGAGATGTCTGAGATGTCTGACATGTCCGAGATGTCTGAGATGTCTGACATGTCCGAGATGTCTGAGATGTCCGTGATGTCCAAGATGTCTTAGATGTCTGAGATGTATGTTATGTCCGAGATGTTTGAGATGTCTGTGATGTCTGAGATGTCTGTTATGTCCGAGACGTCTGAGATGACTACGATGTTTGAGATGTCTGAGATGTCTGAGATGTCTGAGATGTCCGAGATGTCTGAGATGTCCGTGATGTCCAAGATGTCTGAGTTGTCTGAGATGTTCGAGATGCTAGAGATGTCCGAGAAGTCTGAGATGAACGTGATGTCAAAGATGTTTGAGATGTCTGAGATGTCTGAGATGTCTGTTATATCTGAAATGTCTGAGATGAACGTGATGTCCAAGATGTCTGAGATGTCTGAGATGTCTGTTATGTCCGAGATGTCTGAGATGTCCGTGATGTCCAAGATGTCTGAGATGTCTGAGATGTCTAAGATGTCCGTGATGTCGAAGATGTCTGAGATGTCTGAGAAGAAGACCTTCCATGTACCATGATCACTCTATTTAAAGAGTCATCTTTGCATGTTCATGCAAATTTGAGATCACCAAATTTTGACACTTAAAATTCCACTCAAATGTTTGGGATTATGTGGCAAGCATGCATGTTTGAGTTAACCAAATTTTGACACCTCAAAATTCCACTAACATGGATTTTTCCATTAGATGAAAGTCAACATTTTGACTTTCTTCATTTTAATTCAACAATTAATTTGAATAATGAATTTCAAATTAAAGTAACATTAAATGATTAATTAAACTATTTAATTAATATTTAATACTAATTCAAATGTCAATCCCAATCAATTCCGACACATAATTGATTAAGATATTTAAATCTTATTTAAATATCTCAGATTCTCTCTTTTTGTTTAATTCGTAAATAAAACAAAATTGCGGTTAAATATATCGTATATATGTAACGCATATTCCCTAATTTGAATTCGAACACTTCGAACTCACTCGTCACGCTGTTCTATGGTTTAGTCCGATATGAGCTAGCAGAGGGACCTAATGGACCTATAGATCATGGGCTCCAACAATCCAAGATTAACCGGCTAAACTCATTAACCTTGTTAACCAACATTCGTTAACTACTAGGACACTCCACTATAGCCTAGTAGTTGCACTCCCCTCACTATAGATATATTTCTGTCCATTTGATATAACCATGATTAGTAAGTCGATCCTTCACAAGTTGTTCGTAACTAAAGCTAGGTCAATTTATCGTTTTACCCCTGAAATTACTTCTTGTTCGTAACAATCAAAGATTAACCGGCTAAACTCATTAACCTTGTTAACCAACATTCGTTAACTACTAGGACACTCCACTATAGCCTAGTAGTTGCACTCTCCTAACCTTGTTAACCAACATTCGTTAACTACTAGGACACTCCACTATAGCCTAGTAGTTGCACTCTCCTCACTATAGATATATTTCTGTCCATTTGATATAACCATGATTAGTAAGTCGATCCTTCACAAGTTGTTCGTAACTAAAGCTAGGTCAATTTACCGTTTTACCCCTGAAATTACTTCTTGTTCCTTATGTCTCACTGATCCTCTAATGAACAATTGGTTTGTGGTCCAACCAGTAAACCGAATCCCTCTCAGGCCAATGAGAGGGTGGGGCCCCTTGTTTAAGACCTAGAGTCAGTGCTTAAGGGAACTACCTCTCTTCTATCCTAAAATGTGGGTAGGAGTGAATTTCATCTTGCACCCCATGTCCCCAGCCATTCACCCAGTCTTACCCCTGAAATGGGAGGCCTATTGAGTCGGCGAATTAGAGCCACTCTCACCCATGAAAATCTAAGGATAATTCTGAATAAACAAGAGTTCATGGTTAGGTCAGGATTAAAACCGAGTTACCTAGGTTATCGAATGAAAAGAAAATCAGTCTCAACAATAAACGACAATATAAAGTGAGAGTGGTTTTCTTCATGGTCCGATCTTATGCAATACTCATTGCATAGGACACCCCCACTCACATGTCTGCACATGTACAATTTAGTGATCACATTGTTTATATCATATACACAGTGAGATTCATGCTCGGCCTCATGTCGCCCTGGGAGTGTCCTCCATTTGGAAGGTATTTGCATGAGTCAATAACAAGGTGAATTGAGAAAGTATTTATAGTAAGGTCCTCCATTTGGAAGGTATTTGCATGAGTCAATAACAAGGTGAATTGAGAAAGTATTTATAGTAAGTGGGAGAAGGAGGAAGGTATTTGCATGAGTCAATAACAAGGTGAATTGAGAAAGTATTTATAGTAAGTGGGAGAAGGAAGAAGGTATTTGCATGAGTCAATAACAAGGTGAATTGAGAAAGTATTTATAGTAAGTGGGAGAAGGAAGTCAGTATTTGCATGAGTCAATAACAAGGTGAATTGAGAAAGTATTTATAGTAAGTGGGAGAAGGAAGTCAACACGTCCTATGGTCTCCACCACTAGGTTGCACCGTGAGATTCCCATGTTCCGCCTGCATATTGCCCTAGAGCAACTACCCATTCGGAGGGTCGTAACATGGGAGTCGGAACAACGCAAACTTCAGAAATGGATAGGATTTCTTAGGTCCATTCCCAACTTTGGCTTTTTCATTCGATAGCGTTGTTGGGACCGATCTCTGAGGTCTGAAATTGGTGGGTCACACTTGCGAACATAGCAGACATCTCAAACGTCTCGGACATAGCAGACATAACAGACATCTCAGACATCTCGGACATCACGGACGTCTCAGGCATATCGGACATAACAAAAATCTCAGACATCTCAGACATGTCGGACATAACATACATGTCAGACATGTCAGACATCTCAGACATCTTAGACATCTCAGACTGTTAGGATCGATATCAGTCGTTAGCTCTGATACCAGTTGTTAGGATCACACAACCATGCACACGCTCGATCTAGATGAACACAAAGAACAAGATAGAGAAAATTTGCAAGGAGAACTCTGGCTAAAAGGATTTTTCTTTTTATTGATGACTTCAAGTATGTACAACAAGAGAGAGTACAGAGAATAGAAAAGTACATTTTCAAAGCTCTACCCGACCAGATATATATGGTATAGTTTACTATATATAGCTTTACCAGATTTAGCCATCTACTATATATAGCTATTTACCATATATAGCTTACCGGATATAGCTTTACCATATATAGCTTTACTATATATAGCTTTACCAAATATAGCTTTACCAGATATAACCGTTGACCAAGCTATAAATAAGTATCAGGCTCCATAGCCTAACACAGACATCTCGGACATCTCAAACATCTCGGACATCTCGGACAGCTCAGACATCTCAGACATCTTAGACATCTCAAACTAATCGAACATAACATATATCTCAGACATCTGAGACATCTCGGACATCTCATACATCTCAGAAATCTCAGACAACTCAGACATCTCAGACATCTCGGACATAACAGACATCTCAGACATCTCGGACATAACAGACATAACAGACATCTCAGACATCACAGACAGCTCAGACATCTCGGACATCTCAGACATCTCGAACATATAGGACATAACAGACATCTAACACATCTTAGACATCTCGGACATCTCAGACATCTCAGGCTTCTCAGACATCCCAGACATCAAAGACATCTTAGACATCTCGGACATCTCAGACATCTCAGACATCTCAGACATCTCGGACATCTAAGACAACTCAGACATGTCGGACATCTCAGACATCTTTGACATGTCGGAAATCACAGACATCACAGACATCTCAGACATCTCAAACATCTCAAACATCTCAAACATCTCAGACATCTCGGACATCTCAGACATCTCCTACATCTCAGACATAACAGACATCTCAGACATCTCAGACATCTCGGCCATCTCGGACATAACATACATCTCAGACATCTCAGACCTCTCAGACATCTAAGACATCTTGGACATCTCAGACATCTCTGACATCTCATACATCTCGGACATCTCGGACATCTCAGACATCTCAGACATCTCGGCCATAACATACATCTCAGACATCTCGGACATCTCAGACATATCGGACAACTCATACATCTCAGACATCTCAGACATCTCGGACATCTCGGACATCTCAGACATATCAGAAATCACAAACAACTGAGAAACCTCAGACATCTCGGACATATTGTACATCTCAGATATCTCAAACATCTCGGACATCTCAGACATCTCAGGCATCTCAGACCTTACAGACATCTCAGACATCTCAGACATCTCAGACATCTCAGACATCTCAGACATCTCAGACATCTCAGACATCTCAGACATCTCAGACATCTCAGACATCTCAGACATCTCAGACATCTCAGGCATCTCAGACCTTACAGACATCTCAGACATCTCAGACATCTCAGACATCTCAGACATCTCGGACATCTCAGAAATCTCAGACATCTCAGAAATCTCAGACATCTCAGACATCTCTGACAACTCAGACATCTCAGACATCTTAGACATCTCAGACATCGCAGACATCTTAGACATCTCGGAAATCTCAGACATCTCAGACTTCTCAGAGAACACAGACATCTCGGACATCTCAGACATCTCAGACATCTCAGACATCTCAGACATCTCGGCCATCTCGGACATAACATACATCGCAGACATCTTAGAGATCTAAGACATCTCGGACATCTCAGACATCTCGGACAACTCATACATCTCAGACATCTCAGACATCTCGGACATCTCGGACATCTCAGACATCTCGGACATCTCGGACATCTCAGACATCTCGGACATCTCGGACATCTCAGACATCTCGGACATCTCGGACATCTCAGACATCTCGGACATCTCGGACATCTCAGACATCTCGGACATCTCAGACATCTCAGACATCTCGGACATCTCGGACATCTCAGACATCTCAGACATCTCAGACATCTCAGACATCTCAGACATCTCAGACATCTCAGACATCTCAGACATCTCAGACATCTCAGACATCTCGGCCATCTCGGACATAACATACATCGCAGACATCTTAGAGATCTAAGACATCTCGGACATCTCAGACATCTCGGACAACTCATACATCTCAGACATCTCGGACATCTCGGACATCTCAGACATATCGAAAATCACAAACAACTCAGAAACCTCAGACATCTCGGACATATTGTACATCTCAGACATCTCAGACATCTCGGACATCTCAGACATCTCAGACATCTCAGACATCACAGACATCTCAGACATCTCAGACATNTACATCTCAGACATCTCGGACATCTCGGACATCTCAGACATATCGAAAATCACAAACAACTCAGAAACCTCAGACATCTCGGACATATTGTACATCTCAGACATCTCAGACATCTCGGACATCTCAGACATCTCAGGCATCTCAGACCTCACAGACATCTCAGACATCTCGGACATCTCAGACATCTCGGACATCTCATACATCTCAGACATCTCGGACATCTCGGACATCTCAGACATCTCAGACATCTCAGACATCTCAGACATCTCAAACATCTCAAACATCTCAGACATCTCGGACATCTCAGACATCTCAAACATCTCAGACATCTCGGACATCTCAGATCTCTCAGATATCTCAGATCTCTCGGATATCTCATACATCTCAGACATCTCAGACATATCGGACATCTCAGACATCTCAGACATCTCAGACATCACAGACATCTCAAAATCTCAGACATCTCAGAAATCTCAGACATCTCAGACATCTCTGACAACTCAGACATCTCAGGCATCTTAGACATCTCAGACATCGCAGACATCTCAGACATCTCAGAAATCTCAGACATCTCAGACATCCCAGACATCTCAAACATAACAATCATCTCCGACATCTCAGACATCTCAGACATCTCAGACATCTCGGACATAACAGACATCTCAGACATTCCGAGCATCTTAGACATCTCAAACATCTCGGACAATACATACATCTCAGACATCTCAGACATCTCAGACATCTCAGACGTCTCGGACATCTCAGACATCTCAGACATCTAAGACATCTCAGACATCTCAGATATCTCAGACATCTTAGACATCTCGGACATCTTAGACATCTCGGACATCTCAAACATCTCGGACATCTCGGACATCTCAGGCATCTCAGACATCTAAGACATCTCGGACATAACAGACATTTCAGAAATTTCAGACATCTCGGACATCACTGACATCTAAGACATCTCAGACATAATAGACATCTCAGACATCCCAGACATCTCAGACATCTAAGACATCTCGGACATCTTAGACATCTCAGACATCTCAGTCATCTCAGACATAATATACATCACAGACATTTCAGACATCTCAGACATAACATACATCACAGACATCTCAGACATCTCGGACATCTCGGACATCTCAGACATCTCAGATATCTAAGACATCTTGGACATCACGGACATTTTAGACATCTCGGACATAACAGACATTTTAGACATCTTAGACATCTCAGACATCTTTGACATCACGGACATCTCAGACATCTCGGACATAAGAGACATCTCAAATACCTCAGAAATGTAAGACATCTCAGACATCTAACACATAGCAGACATCTCGGACATAACAGACATCTCGAAAATCCTAGACATCTCGGACATCTCAGGCATCTCGGACAACTCAGACATTTAAGACATCTCAAACATCTCAGACATCTCAGACACTCAGACATCTCGGACATAACAAACATCTCGGACATCTCAAAAATCTCGGACATCTCAGCATCTCAGATTTCTCGGACAGCTCGGACATCTAAGACATCTCAGACATCTGGGACATAATAGACCTCCCAGACATCTCAGACATCTCAGACATCTTAGACATCTCAGACATATCGAACATCTCAGACATCTCAGGCATCTCAGACATCTCAGACATCTCAGACATCTCAAACATCTCAGACATCTCAGACATCTCAGACAACTCAGACATCTCAGACATCTCAGACAGCTCAGACATCTCGGACAGCAACAATCTCATTTCTGAACTGTGCATTTATAGTGGGTGGGAAATATTTGATAAAAAATTTCTCTGCTAGACTATTCCACGAATCAATTATTCCCGGTGCTAAGGTATTCAACCATGATTTAGCACCATCCCTCAATGAATATGGGAATAAGCTCAGTCTAATCACGTCTTTATCAACTCCCTGAAATCGAAATGAGTCACTAACTCCCAAAAATGACTTTAGATGTAGGTGGGGATCTTCCGAAAGTAGTCCATGAAATTGCCCAATGGTTTGCAACATTTGAAACATCACGGGCTTTAGCTCAAACGTGGTTGCTTGCATTTCGGGTCTAATAATGCACGGATTTAGCTCTTCCACAGCTGGGTGTGCATATGCTCGGATCGCTCTTTCTCTATCATCTGCTAAATAAATGGCATTGGCAGTAATTTTCTCTTGATTAGCAATCATCGCTGGATTTTCAAACTCCCAATTCAACTGGGCTCCAAGTTCTATTTGCTGTATATTCTTTTCTGTCATTTTCTTTTTCTCCTTCAACCTTCGTCTAAATGTTCTCTCTATTTCGGGATCCAAAATAAATTCCAAACCCATAGGTGGGTTCATACACAGAATTCTGCAGCAGTAAACTCAATTCTTCAGCAGTAAATACCTCAGTAGAAAATTCAGCTTCCTATGACTTCTTTTTGGCTCCAGCTCACGAAAATCAACAACAAGTAAAATAACCAAATTAGGTTCCCCGGCAACAGCGCCAAAAACTTGATCGCTTGTGGATGTATATAATAAAATGACGTAAAATTCACAAGAATAAGTGCAAGTATACACTATCACAAGTAGCAAGTAATAAGTAAATTATCGATTCCATAGGGAACCTATCTTTTTGGTTAATTTTATCGCTGGACATTTAAGTGAGTTTTGGGTAACATTCAAATGGGTGTTGGAGATTTTGACTATTTAAACAAAAGTAAAACAGAGTGTCATTGCTGTCGAAAACAGAAAATGATGAGAAAATCAACTATAATGAGGAAGGTTCAACTAAGAGAGATTAAATAGATAAGTTGTTGAGTTTTGTGGTAGATTTTAGTTCCTTTTAGATTCTCAAGCCCACTTCCGAGGGTCATGAATGGTGATTATTTCCATAATCGTTGTAATTTCTATTAACAAGGCTCTAGGAGAAGAATTATTCCTAACCCTCCTATTACCTTCAAGTCTCTTTGCTATGGAACTAGAGTATTAAAGAGGATTTCATTGCTCCCTCTCTTCTCCCGAATAAGAGAACAACTATGTATGTAAAGTAGCTAATTAAACATACGTGTAAATCATTACCAGCAACTCTTTAATAAACTAAAATCATACCGTCAACATACTTAAACTATATAAAACTCTCTTGTCTCCCCTATTAAGTTTAGCTCTCCATACAAACTGAATTAAACAGAGGAATCTGCATCTTCATCATGTAAAATTGATGGAATAAGGAAAGAGAATAAGGAAATAGAGAGTTATCCCGGTTTGTTGCCGTTCATCAATGGAAGTTCCCTTCTCTTGAGCTCTCACGTCCACCTCTTTGCCCTAATCAGACCTTGTTGGTCTCCTTTCCCTTCTGCTGTCAACAGTTGCTGGATTAGGGTTTTCTTCTTCTTCTCTGGTTTCACAGCAGTTCACTGCAGCAGAAGCTGCTGCGGTGTAATTCGATTTTCTCCCCAAAAAATGTGCCTCCTCCTCTTGGTCTTCCTTTTCCTTTTATATTGAGCATGAGTTTCCCTTTAGGGTTGAAAAGAAATAAGTTGTCCATTTTCTCATTGGGCTCTAGGGCTGAAAAGGAATAAGTTGTCCACATAAGATTTCCTCATTGGTAGTCAATGACCCACTTGAACTGCTGACGTGGATTTAAAATTTCCATGTCATCCCCCATTTGTTTCCAAATTTGCTACTCCCACATGGTTTAGCATAAATGTCTGAAATTTTACGACATAACTCAATTAAATATACAATTAAGATCGATTTATGCAAAATCATATTTTTTTCATGTTGGACCGCATTAAACTATTTCATGCTCACTAAGTAGAATAAATGGGGAAATGGTGAATAAGAGTGCAATATTGACTACAAAAAGACCTGATATGACTCTCCATTTAGAGAGTTATCAATAAGAAAATAAAAATCCATTGTTGGGAATTGAACCTAGGTCACTTGGTTGAAAACCAAATATCTTAACCGTTGAACGACAATAAATTTTTGGTGTAGTTGTCCTCTTGTCTTTTGTCCAATCGCTGAAGAGTTTTAGCATGATCTTTTGCATAATGTCTAAATCTTCGACACGTTCTTCCTTGTGTGTGATAGAGTTCTCAGAGTTACCGCGACGTTTCGAGCTGTTCGATCGTGTGGCTCTTTCTTCAAAAGAGTCAACGTCAAACGTCAAGTCTTTGATTGGCAACCCATGTAGGGGAGTGTCGATTGCATCGATTCCATCAACGATCTTCCCATGAGTTTATGGTGCATGACTCATTTTTGATACCATTCACCTTCGAGCGCCACCATAGTTTTGCTTCGTCCATGAGATGCATTGTGGCAACGTCACTCTCAGATCCTATGAGCAAGTTCCTATAGCCTTCAAGTATTGTTGTACGTCAAAAATAAAGTTTTCTAATTCCTTAGCATCTCAATTCCCATTTAAGGGTTTGTGTTCTTGGATTTTCAGTTTATTAAGCCCAACATGAACTTGGCTTGGGGTGTGGTTCTCTACTGCCCTCCTTGTCAAACTCACTCAAGTGCTCATCTCAACCATGATAGCGTTCAACAAGAGAGACCTCAAAATCGACTGGATTATCGCATTAACCCTTTGAATCACCTCAACCACACTCGTTGAAAATGAACCAAATATCTATAACATAACTCTAACAAAGTTACGAAGTTCATAAAAGTCTTTTTAATCTAAGATACTTTTGAACTTGGCCATTATAGTGCCTCTTAGACGTAGGTAAACTTAAAATATAATTAGTGACAAAAGATGAAACTATAAAATAAAAAGAAATAGGAAAATAATATTCCATTATCTAGAATCAAACCCAGGTCCCCTAGTTGAAAGCAAGATATCCTAACTACTAGACGACAATGGATTTTTGGTAATTGTTCTGGAGTCTTTTGTCCAATCGCTGTAGAATTTTAGCATGATCTTTTGCGTAATGTCTAACTCTTCGACACATCCTTTCATGTGTGTGATAGAGTTCTTAAGGCTACCGCGACGTTTCGAGCTGTTCGATCGTGTGGCTTTTTCTTCAAAAGAGTCAACATTAAACGTCAGGTCTTTAATTGACAACCCATCCAGGGGAGCGTTGATTGCATCGATTCCATCAACGGTCTTCCCATGAGTTCATGGTGCATGACCCATTTTTTATACCATTCACCTTCGAGCGCCACCATAGCTTTGCATCAAACATTTTGTAAAAAAGAAATAGGTGATATTTTGCCGAGGAAGTTGATAAGGTCTTCAAAGAGCATGTGGTCATGTCTGACATTTTACGTTAACAACACAGCAAAAAGAAACAAGAAATTCTGATACTCGAAATTAACTACAAACCCTTAAATAAGGTTTTAGAATAAATAAGTTATCCAATCCGAAACAAAAATGATTTGATAAAAAGAATTTTAGAGTCAAATGCTTTCATAAAATTTGATATGAAATTGGGATTTCGGAAAATTCAAATTTTGTAAAAGGATAAATATAAAATAGTATTTAATGTCGGGTTTAGAAAATACGAGAGGAACCTCATGCCATTTAGACTAAAAAATTCTCCAACCTAAAAAAAATCAAATCATTGGTCAAATAAACTCTCTACTTAAGTCTTATTGACCAAAGCGCAAGCTCATAATGAAATCTGACCCATCCCATATGGAAGATGGAGGAATCTAAAATTATCAAAGACAACTTAGAATCAATTATCATATTTCATTCAAAAGTCTTGAATAATACTATAAAAATTACAAAATAGTAAAAAAAAATATATTATTTCCATTGTACTCTGAAGGAACTTCAATTAATAAAACCATTGAAACCAATTCAAGAGTCAAATTTTGTTTTAGAAAAAGAAAGGAAGAATCTTGTGCGTTTGATTTTCAAATTCTGCCTTGAAAAGGAGTTGAAAACATCTTTTCTAACCAAGTCTCTCTTCTCTCCTCTGTCTTCTCAAACTGATACGAATCCAACAACGGATCATTTGCATGGATTCTAAAGTTCAACTACAATAAGCAATGTAAAGAAGATTCAAGTAATAAATCAAGAAACGAATAGAGTGATTTGAAGACTTTTTATTTTTGGGAGTTAAATTACATTTAAGATTATTTATGTTATGTTTTATAGCTTTTGGTAGTTTGTAGATTAACTACCTTCTGTTTGAATGATTTTTTAGCCTATTGAAAGGCTTGTAATATTCAAGTTTAAAAACACTATGGAACCCAAAAACTTTGTGTTTGAAACAGTTTGAGTGTTATGTTTCTTTCAAACCTTGCTTTAGGTTTGATGTTAAAATCGATTCATTGGATTATTCATGATCAAGCTAATTCTGGAGTGAGTCGTCTTGGAATCTAAGAATGACCATCATAGATTCCAAGTTCAATCTAAGAGTTATTCATCCTTCTAATCCGCTCTTGGTTGCTATCAATTCGTTAAGTTAGCTTTTTTTTTTTTTTTTGTGAAAGTTTGCAAGGATACTAGAACCTCTAGCTTTACAAAATTCAGTATTGTTAGCGCTTATCAAAAACACTACCAAAATAAAGTTTAACAAGGGATTCTATGGTGCAGCGGTTAGCACTTTGGACCGATACTCTGTAGAAGGGGTCACTTTTGGTTATACAAAATATGTCCATGACGGATTCGATAGGTTCATTTTTGGACCTGCACTCTGTAAAAAGGGTCACTAAGGTTGAAATCATACAAAATGGGTCAATAACTCAATGGTAGAGCATTTAATTGTAGATGAAGAGGTCATTAGTTCAAATTTGGTTGGGCCACTTTTGGACCGACACTCTATAGAAGGGATCACTAAAGTTGAAATCATACAAAATAGGTCCATAGCAAAGTGGTAGAGCATTTAACTACATATCAAGAGGTCACTAGTTTAAACTTGGTCGAGCAAAAGCATACAAAATAGGTCCATTAGTTTGAACCTAGTTGGGCCTTCCTATTTTGGACCGACACTTTGACTCTGTAGAAGGAGTCACTAAGGTTGAAATCATGCACAATGGGTCCATAGCTCGGTAGAGCATTTGACTGTAGATCAAAAGGTCACCAGTTTGAACCCGATTGGGCCCTTCAATTCTGGACAGAACCTTGTTACACTTTTGGACCGATACTCCTTAGAAAGGGTCACTAAGGTTATAATCATACAAAATGGGTTCATAGTTCCCTTAGTGGTAGAGGATTTGACTTCAAATAAAGAGGTCACTCGTTTGAACCTAGTTGGGCCTTTTTACTTTGGATAGACACTTTGTTACACTTCTGGACCGACACCTAGTCGAAGGGTTCATAGCTCAGTGGTAGAGCAGTTCAAACCTGGTTAGGCATTTCTATTAATTGGCTTAATTGACCCTAATTTGCACCGATTCTATATTATTTTTTAAAGCAAACTGTGTCAAAGGGAACACATGAAACATCGAACATAGGTATGAATCGAGTTATTCATCTATCATAGGACCCCACGCGAACGGAAGAACTAGAACCTTAAAACCAAGGTCCTTAGGAAAAAACTAAAAAGGAACTTAAAACCTTATTCCAAAATCTTTCACATAGAACTATGTACTTGGGGCCACTGTTCTCCGGACAAGAACCAAGATATCATTAAGAAAAGAGTGGTATCTAAGCACCCACTATGAACTTAGTTAAAAACTTACAATTAAGCTGGTTAAGCACTTACAATTAAGCTACTTACAGAGTCTTACTCACTCCATGTTTTCCATATTTTTCATGTCACTAAGAGCTAGTCAAGGTCGAAAACAGATGAAAAAGTAGTTTCCCTAGACGAACAACAGCTACCAAAACTATTTTTGATGTTTTAAAATGATTATTTTTAACGTTTCCCTAATTTTGTACTACGAACGTATAAACTCTATTTTGAATATAATGTAAATATATATGTTCATTATATTTTAAATCTTTTTTTATTTCGAGAAAACTTTTTACTGTGTTTTCAATCTCTTTTAAGTTGCAATCGGTGCTTCAAGAACCCACAAAAAATGGGTCGTGACTTAAACATAAAAAAGTAATTTTTTAGTATGAATATTAATATAAGTTGCATTCAAATATTGAAAAAACCATGAGTACTAAAAATATTCATGAACTTTCAAAACTAGTACCCTTAACATTCTAAAATAACGTTCTTACCATTAGTATACAATGAGTTGCATAAATCATCTCCCTTTTCATTTTCACTCACTCCTCTTCTTCTGACCCAATAATACTTCATCTCCTTGTTTTTTTCCTTTTTGATTTTTAAATACCCTTATTTCATTCATAAATCTCTAAAATGTCTCTTATTTTCCTTTGTTTTCTCTCTTCTTAAATATCAAAATCTTAAATAAAAAGGGGAAAGCTCTCTCATTAATTTCACATAATGTAACATTTTTAAAACCAGTAAATTAAAAAAATCCTACATTGAAATATTCGTAATTTCATGTAGTCTTCATAAGTTTGTCGGTGACACTGTCTGTTGTCGAGCTTGGTAACGTGAGTTTGTAACCCATCCGTTAGGGTTCTTGGAATGATTCTCTAGATTATCCCTTCTGTGTTGTGAGTTGGACCGTGGGTCTTGGGTGGAACCGTTGGTTTACCGCTCCTAAAAGTTAAGAAAGCATCTTGAGGCTAGTTTCACAGAGTAGCATTGCCTTGGAGATAACGGTTCTTTTCTATTTTATGTAAATTTTTTAAATATGGGTTCATTTCCAAATGCATGCTAACCTCCTTATTGTTTTAAACATGTAACCATTTGTTTCCATTTCATTTATCATTTTTTCATTTTTTTTTTTTGGTTAAAAATTGGGATTATAATAATCTGTCTAAAACCCTCAACTAATTTTGCTTCATTTCTAAATGACAAAGTAGAAATGAAAACATGTAAATTGCTCTCTTTAACATTTCAAAGAAATAAATAAGTTTGGATAGTACCAATGCTACAGAAAATAAGAACCAAATTTATTTCAAACATAGAAAACTTCATAAACAAAAATTGTGTATAAGTGAGTATTATGATTAGTTCAGTTGAGTAGAAATAAATTGAAGATGAAATTAAGATATTAATTCTAATGTTATCTTTATTGGAGTTTTGGGATATTATTATTAATGAGATTCAATATAATGCGATGGGATATTGTTATTAATGAGATTCAATCTAATACGATTAGTAATTCTCAATGATAATATTCAAAATACTTGACAAAAAAGAATTGTCAACATAAGATATTTGAAACAAATAAATATTTTGTCCTCTATAATATATCAAATCACTCCTTTAAAATTCCTTAATAATAAACTTGAAGTCTTAAGAGAAAAATTACTTAAATAGAAGTGTTATTAAATACTTTTAAGTATTTAGAGATCAATTAGACACAAAGAAGCTTCTAAAAAAAATTAGGGTTAAACTTTTAAGTTAACATATTTTATTAGACTTATGATTTTTATATTATCAAGAGTTTAATTGAGCTAGGCCGTTTCAATCTAGTGGACCCAAGAATTGAACCAAACCAAATCAACTAGTTAGTAACATGATTTAGTGGAAGCACTTTCACGCAAAATAGAAGAAATAATTGAGGGTTTGAAATAATATAGTTTCCACCCCCTTGTTCGAGCGAAGATTGAAATAATATAGTTTTCGTATTAGATTTTGCATGGAAGAAAAAACGACTGAGATGTAAAGTATTATTTCAATTTGTTTGTAATATACAACAATATATAAAATTAACTATAAGAAAATATATAAAATTACTTGTTCTCCAAGAGCTTCAATCAACACTGGAGGGTTACTTCTACAACCACTTGAAAGGCGCTCAAGATCACAATGAGTTAGATAAAACAGGTCTAGAACTTTGAATCCAATAACTTGAGTTTGACTATTGATAGGATCTCTCTTCTTGTGAAATCTGCATAAAATAGGAAAACCATGCAAAAATAAATATTTATAAGGGGTTCTATGGGGTAGTGGTTAGCGCTTTGGGCTTTGAATCCAACGACCTAGGTGAACACTCCCGGTAGGACCTTTAGGAAATTACCTTGATGGGAAAACACAGAATAACGAACTTCTTCAAGACACTCCTCTAAGGGATTTATGGTACTAGACATAAACTTGTCTATGTCTAAGGCTTCATGCATTCCAAGCAGCGTAGTCTAAATTACCTTAGGGGCATTATGCTCATTTTACACCATTTCGTGGTTTACCTGCTTATCCTTATTCAATGACCACCAAATTTCATATATAACCTCAACATAATATGCTCAGTATTAAAATTTCATAGACAGTAGAGTTCATATAGTGGGTTATTTTAATGTTACTTAAATCTCGAGCTATTTGATCGGTTCAAGGTCTTAACTCATGGTTCTTTGGGTTTTTTCTTTCATATATCCTTAATCCATACTTGGTTTAGGGTTTATCTAAAAATCCAAATGATTCCTACAAGTATTTCTTAACAAAAAGTCCAAGATGGCTACTTCCCTCGTTGTCAACGTTCGGGACCTCCATTCTTGAGCTTCTAGTATCTGAATTACTTCAAATATCCTTCCACATACTCCTTATTGTGTCTAGTTTGTGAAACCATAATGTTTTTAATGAGAACCGGTCTTGAATAGAGTTAAAATTGAGAAAACCCGAGAAAAGGTCAGATTCTAGGTTGACTTGGCCGGTTTAGTTGAACTGGCCACGTCATCGTCTTCTTCCTCTGAACAGGAAGAAGATGCGCATTTTTTGTGTCGCTGCCATCTAAAATTCGGTCTCTACAACCACATTTATTCTCTCATTGATTTGTTCATGAAACTTAAAGATGGGTGTTACAAGGAAGGGCTATGGATTGATTTGATACCTTCTCGTGGATCGTAGCATAAGATATTCGCTTCCAAAGTTCATCCAAAATCTGATTTATCGCCGGAGCTAAAACAGAGGATTTCTTATTGGGTAGCCGATTCTAGGGGTTTCAAGGCCCTATTTCTTCATCGAACCTCTTCCCATATCCTTTCTTCAAGCTAAAGGAATTGGTTTAGAGGAACGTCTTTGAGTGTGAGACCTTAATTTCTAGAAATCGTTCTCAGTATGTAACTTACTCGAAATGCCAGATTTTTGATCTCTTAGGTTGCTTGTTCTACGACGTTTCAGCTCTCGATTCCTTCATCAAGTTTACTCAAATTCTTCCTCTGAAGCTAGAGGAATCCTTAATTTGAAGGAAAAGAGATCGTAGATAAGAATTCGACTCTTATCCCCAATTTAATCTCGAAACCTATTTCCTTCAATTCGGCATGCTCTTGAGGTTTTTTTTTTTTTTTTTTTTTTTTTTTTTTTTTTTTTTTTTTTTTTTTTTTTTTTT
>NW_019268592.1:868600-872028 GCF_002738365.1 Cucurbita moschata | reverse complement strand
TTCCTTCTAATATTTTCGTGAGTGAAGCAGCCACAACCACAAGTAAGGAAAATTTGATCAAAACATTGCACAAAGAGGTGAAGGAGAGAATTTAAAAACAAAATTTCAAAGTTGTTTCAAGAATTAAGAAAGGAAGAAAGGAAATCATTTTTCAAGCCGGTGACTGGGTCTGGATACATTTTCGCAAGGAAAGATTCTCATCTCAATGGAAGACAAGGTTACATTCAAGAGGTGATGACCCTTGTCAAGTCCTTGAAATAATTAATAACAATTCATATAAAATTGATCTCCTTGGAGAATTTTCAGTACATTCTACTTTCAATGTTGTTGACTTGAGTTCTTTTGATGTAGGTGATGATTTTCCTGATTCGAGGACGAATTCTTTGGAAGAGGGGGAAGATGATAAGCTTCACGGTGTTCTAAATGTTACAACTGGATCTATTAGATGATCCAAGGCTAAGAAGATTCAACCAGCATTCATTCTTAATCTACAAAATTAGGTAGGCTCGGTTCAACCATTATTTCATGTGTTACAAGCTAATTTGATTGAGGAAGGACCATTTGAAGCTTCAAAAGTGAATATTTGCATGGTTGAAGTAGCGGATGAAGTTGATATAAATTGCACTTGATTGATAAGTTGTTAGAAAACTTTATTTATTATTTTTAATTTCATAATTTTTGTAATGGGCAAAATGGTAGAAGTTGTTTGTCAAATTGACTATCTTCGTTGAGATTTAAGGGGATCCGAGTTAAATTATAACCACCAACTTCTTTAGTGGGGGGCATTTGAAGAATCTAAAATTTCTTTTGTGGAGATATTATAAATACCAACCAATTATTATGTAAAACGGATGAATGAAATTGAGATCCTTAGATATTCGAGCATCATCCTTGTCATTTCTAAATTTCAAGCAATTCTCGTGGTAGATTACGTCTGAGTCATTCAATCAAAGCCTTGATCAAGTTGGATTGTGGAGTGACTCAATTTAGAACAAGGTTCCAAATCTTGCTTTTAGATCTTCAGTGTAAGAGTTAATCAAATTCTAGCCTTATCTGTTTGTTGATCCAAATTTTGTGTAAGGTGGTGTTAATTTCTTTGATTTAAGGGTTCTTTTCTTAACAAAATCTTGGATGGTTGGGGTGATGATTATGGTTGACTTATCAAGTTTTTATCCCAAAACTTCTCAAAGTTTTATCAAGAGGAAGATATCGAGCATCAATTCACCACACCGTACACTCCACAACAAAAAATTATGGTCAAACGAGGAAACAGCATAATAATGGACATTGCAAGAAGCTTACTGATAAGATAAGGAATCACTATAAGGGGAGTAAGGTTCGGATTACCTTGTTGATTGAATATCTCAAGACAAGAATATTGTTTGAGATTCGAATCACTCCACAAGCAAGATCGATCATGTCTAGCTTGAATGATTCTTGTTGATCAAATATCTCAAGACAAGAACACTTGATTGAGATTCGAATCACTCCACAAGCAAGATTGCTTATGTCGAGCTTGAATGATTCTACATGCAACCTAAACTATGTAGAATTGCAAAGAAACTTAGCCATTGGCTAAATAAGAGCACAAATGCTTCTTTTACTATATTTTCCAAGTCTACTTGCAAATACAACATACATGGCTTTATATAGCCTCAAAATGAAAGTATGAAAGGAACTACAAGAGTTGTAACATTCATACTTAATGGCCATAATTAACCATTATGTAATTGTAACAAATAAAGAGTCTTAAAAGAAATACAATAACTCTAAACTACTCTAAATTGTAATCCACCCAAAATTTATAACAATCAAACTTCATTCTTCTTCAATGTGGCATGAATTGAAACATCTTTTGACAATTTTGACAACCTTTTCTTCACATCTTCATTGAAGTATATTGTATGATTGATGTCTTTTGGTTCATATCACTTACTCAAGAGCATACAAGTTCCTATGATTTTTTTGGGCAAGGAAATACAACATGCAGTTTATCTTCTAAACCTTTTACTGACAAAGGAGCTAGACACTTGCACCCCTACGAAGGATGGTTCAGCAAAACATCTCACTTCGAGTACCTAAGAGTCATTGGTTGTACATCACATGTTAAGACTGCAAACCTATATATAAAAAATATTGATGACAAAAGCTAAAAGATGTACTTTGGCGTAGAGGAAGGGACCAAGGCACACATGCTATATGATCCGCAACATGAGAAAATTTATGTAAGTAGATATTTCATATTTGAAGAAGAGAAGAAGTGGGATTGGTGCAGCATTGGCAATAACAAGCACACTGTTACAGAGTTCACTCCCTTGGAAGAAGAGGAACACGCAACAGACCTAGAAAGTACACCGACAACGACACCGACACCAACATGTCATCATCGATGACACTAAAATGCGTGATGAATTCTCTAGAATAAGAAAGCTCATGTGAGAGCACATGAGGATCCACAACAGAGGGTAGATCAAAGAAATTTCATTCTTGGAATTTATGCAGATACACTTGAAGAGTTAAATCCCGACGAGTTAGTGTTGCTCGTAGTCGAGGAGTCGAAAACTTACTATGAGGCAGCAACTGAGACGATGTGGCAAGAGGCCATGCAAAAAGAGCTTGAAGCCATTGAGAAGAATAAGACGTGGGCACTGACTAACTTACCGCCCTGATACAAATCCATCGGTTTGAAGTGGGTGTTTAAGTTGAAGAAGAATAGTGAAGGAAATGTCAAGCATAAAGCAAGACTCGCTGATATGAATCAAGAGACATCAATCATAACATATGCTTCAATGAA
The DNA here is from genome assembly GCF_002738365.1 of Cucurbita moschata. Lineage (NCBI taxonomy): Eukaryota > Viridiplantae > Streptophyta > Magnoliopsida > Cucurbitales > Cucurbitaceae > Cucurbita > Cucurbita moschata. The sequence goes on along the minus strand of NW_019268592.1, from coordinate 869,234 downwards.
GATGTGAAGAAAATGTTGTTGAAATTATCAAAAAATATTTCAATTCATGCAACATTGAAGAAGAATGAAATTTCATGTTATAAATTTTGGGTAGATTACAATTTAGAGTTATTGTATTTCATTCATGTATTTTAAGACTACTTATTTACTTTAGGTTACATTTACATAATGGCTAATTATGGTCATTAAGTATGAAGGTTACAACTTTTGGTATGCCTTTCATAGTTTCATTTTGAGGCTATATAAAGCCATGTATGTTGTATTTGTAAGGTAGACTTGGAAAATATATTAAAAGAAGCATTTGTGCTTTTCTTTAGCCAATGGCTAAGTTTCTTTGCAATTCTATGTAGTTTAGGTTGCATGTAGAATCATTCAAGCTCGACATGATCAATCTTGCTTGTGGAGTGATTCGAATCTCAAACAAGAGTTTGAGATATTTGATCAACAAGAATCATTCAAGCTAGACATGATCGATCTTGCTTGTGGAGTGATTCGAATCTCAATCAAGTGTTCTTGCCTTGAGATATTCGATCAACAAGCTAATCCGAATCTTATTCCCCTTGTATTGAAGCATATGTTATGATTGATGTCTCTTGGTTCATATCACTCGCGGTGACTGTATATGTGAAATGAA
>NW_019268592.1:856989-863589 GCF_002738365.1 Cucurbita moschata | reverse complement strand
ACTCAATGAGTTTGAACACTAACCTTTTGTAGTTCAAATTCCTTTTTCCTCACGAACCGATTTCAAACCACCATTAGTGTCTTTCCCACTATTCTCCGGCCTTAGAACAGGATTGTGGAATCCGGTGAGTGACTAAACTTGATAGGAATTTAGTATATGTAAAGAGATAGTTTTGAGAGATTTTCTCAAAGTTTTTTAAGAAGAATTTACATGTACCTCGATTACTCTATTTATAGAGTCATATTTGCATGTAATCCCTCTATTTATAGAGTCATATTTGCAGCAAATTTGAGATCCAAATTTTGACACTCAAGATTCTACTAAAATTTGTGGGATTATGAGGCAAGCATTCAAGTTTGAGTTAACCAAATTTTGACACTCAAAATTCCACTAACATTTGTGAGGTTTATTTGGCAAACATGCAAGTTTGGTTAAAGCATATATTGACACTCAATATTCTACTGACTGAAACATGAGGTGGAGTAAACATTTTGACTTTCTCCATTTTAATTCAACAATTAATTTCAAATTAAAACAATAATAAATGATTAATTAAATCATTTAATTAATATTTAACATTAATTCAAATGTCAATCCCAATCAATTCCGACACATATTGATTATGAATCCCTATTCATAATTAAAATATTTAAATCTTATTTAAATATCTTCAATTCTCTCTTTTTCTTTAATTCGTAATTAAAACAAAATGCGGTTAAATATAACGTATATATGTAGTGCATATTCCCTAATTTGAATTCAAACACTTCGAACTCACTCGTCACACTGTTCTAAGGTTTAGTCCGATATGAGCTAGCAGGGGGACCTAATGGACCTATAGATTATGGGCTCCAACGATCTGAGATTAACCGACTAAACTCATTAACCTTGTTAACCAACGTTCGTTAGCTACTAGAACACTCCACTATAGCCTAATAGTTGCACTCCCCTCACTATAGATATATTTTTGTTCATTTGATATAACCATGATTAGTAAGTCGATCATTCACAGGTTGTTCGTAACTAGAGCTGGATCAATTTACCGTTTTACCCCTAAAGTTACTTCTTGTTCCTTAAGTCCCACTGATCCTCTAATGAACAATTGGTTTGTGATCCAACCACCAAACCGAATCTCTCTCAGGCCAATGAGAGGGTGGGGCCCCTTGTTTAAGACATGGAATCAGTACTTAAGGGAACAACCTCTCTACTATATCCCTAAAAGCGGGTAGGAGTGAANTTATGTAATCTCAATGATATTATATGATTGAGATGCAAAACAACGAACCAACATGAAATACAACCCCGGTGTATGCATCAAAGATATGATAAATGATATGATAAACGATATAAGAAATGATATCAAAAAACAATATGATATGTACGAAACACTAGATAGGGTTATATTTGTAACACTCAACAATGAAGGAAATTATCTCCAACGAGAATAAGCCACCCATGCAAGATCCAAAGGCTCCGAGGAANATATATATATATATATAGATGTCGTGATAGGATATGAAATATGTTATTAATTGATATATTTATAATATGATATATTCTAATACGATATGTTATGGTATGATATGTATATGATGAAAATTTTTATGTCTGGAAGCATGAAACATTATGATATGACATATTTATGTAATCTCAATGATATTATATGATTGAGATGCAAAACAACGAACCAACATGAAATACAACCCCGGTGTATGCATCAAAGATATGATAAATGATATGATAAACGATATAAGAAATGATATCAAAAAACAATATGATATGTACGAAACACTAGATAGGGTTATATTTGTAACACTCAACAATGAAGGAAATTATCTCCAACGAGAATAAGCCACCCATGCAAGATCCAAAGGCTCCGAGGAAAGAAATTAAGAGGTTTAAGCAAGGATAAGGGTCTAAAGCAACTCATTTCTATACCCTAAAAAGTAATTTTAAGGACTTAAGGCCTTCGCAGAAGGATGAGGAATGAAAAAGTAAGGGAAAATGGACGGAGGAAAGAATGAATTTTTAGAAAAAATATAGATTTTTCAAAAAAAAAAAAAATTTAAAAAGTGTCAAATTACAAAAATACCACTAAATTATGGATAATTACAGATATGTCATTCTGTTCAAAATCAGAACCTCCACAATGATCTCGTGCACAAAATTCTTTGAATATCAAAATCAAGTTGTTGATCACCTCCAAAATTGGACACGATCTAGAACATTCACAGATCATCAAATATAATGTTTCGAATTCAAATTGGAAGTCGGTAGCTCACTGATCATCGGAGAGGATATTAAAAACAAATTTTTTAGAAAATTCAATCTCTAAATCACGACGAATCTAGAGGTTTCAACGTCGGTAGAAGCTTCCCTTATAAAGTCTGAAATTGGGGCAACAATATGGAACAAGAATCAAGCAAGGTCGAGCTCATAATCGTAAGCAATAAGCATTTAGATTTTGGGTCTCCCACTCTCGAATTTCTTCCAAATTCAAGAGCAATTCTCCACCATTTCCCTTCAAACTTATTCCTATAGTTTCTAAACATGATTACCCACAAGTTCTATGAAGGAATAGAGTGCTGAAAGTGCCTAGAAACCATTCCCCCAATCCAATTCGTCGTTGAAGAGATTCAAGAATAACTTAAAAATCTAATTTAAGGATACATGATAATTCGACCACCAAGAACAATCCCAATCAATTTATGTACCTCCAAGAACTGTTTTCATAGAAGACCATGAAGAGAATTAATCTCAAGAACGTGCCCAATTGAAGGAAACTAGTTTGGGGCTAAAATTGACGGTAAGTGTCAAATTCCTATCTACAGTCCATTTTCCTACAAATTAAGGATTCCTTTAGCTTCAAAGGAAGAAGTTGAGTAACCTTGATGAAGGAATCGGGAGCTGAAATTTTGTAGAACAAGCTACCCAAGAGAACGAAAATCTGGTGTTTTGGGTGAGTTGTAGATCGAGAATAATTTATGAAAATTAAGGTCTAACACTCAAAGACGTTCGTGCAAACCAATTCCTTTAGCTTGAATAAAAAATTATGGAAGAGGTTTCATGAAGAAATCGGGCCTTGAAAAATCCTAGAATCGGCTACCCAATAAGAAAGTCTCTGTTTTTGCTCTGGCGAGAAATTAATTTTTGGACAAACTTTTAAGGCAAATATCTTAGGCTATGATCCACGAGAAGGTATGAAATCAATCTCAAGTTCTTCCTTCTAGCACCATCTTTAAGTTTCATGAAGAAATCGAGGGTTGAAAAGACATGATCAGAGCTGGAGAACCACGTTTTCAGACAGTAGTGCACATAAACACGCGCATCTTCTTCCTCTCCAAAGGAAGAAGACCATGATGTGGCCGGTTAAACTGGACCGGCCATGTCAACCCAAAATTTGACCTTTCCTTGGTTTTTCTCGATTTTAACTCCCTTCCATATCAGTTCTCATGGAAATTTTCATGGTACCAGAAACTAGACACAATAAGGAGTCTAGGGAAGAAAATTTGAAATGATTCATATATTGGAAGCTCGAGAATGGAAGTCCCGAATGTCAATGACGAGGTAAGTAACCACCTTGAAGTTTTCTTAAGAAATACTTGTGGGAATCACTTGAATTTTCATATGAACCCTAAACCAAATATGAATTAAGGATATATGAAAGAAAAACGTCAAAGAACTGTGAGTTAAGGCCCTGAACCGATCAAATTTTTCGGGATTGAAGTAATGTTAAAATAACCAACTAAGTAAACTCCAATGCCAATGAAATTTTAATGTTGAGCAGCATGTTGAGATTATATATGAAATTTGGTGGTTATTGAATAAGGATAAGTAGGTAAACCAACAACCAGTTCAAAATGACCATAATACTCCTAAGGATGTCTACCTGTGCCAGTGATAACGTTGAACCCTGAGGGAAGGAGGATTGGGGGGTCCCACACGATCAGAGAGGGGAACAAGTGCCAGCGCAGACACTGAGCCTGAAAAGAGGGGGTGGGGGTGAATTGGGAGATCCCATGTTAGTTGGAGATGAGAGTAAAACTTTTTTTTTTTTTTTTTTAAGGGAATGAAAACCTCTCCCTACCATACGAGTTTTAAAACCTTGAGAGGAAGCATGTAAAGGAAAGCCCAAAGAAAAAAATATTTGTTGCCGGTGGACTTGGGCTGTTAGAAGGGGGTACAGATTGGGGGTATGAAAGATCGATTGTGAGATTCCACGTCGGTTAGAGAGAAGAATGAAACATTCTTTTTATAAGGGTGTAAAAATCTCTCCCTCTACATTTTAAAAGGTTTGAGAGGAAGCTCAAAAGTGAAACCCCAAGGAGGACACGTTTTAAAAACCTTGAGTAGAAGCCCAAAGTGAAACTATAAAGACTCGTTTTACCCTACTAGGCTTAAAATAAGAAACTTTATGGAAGTTTCAACTTTCTTCCAAGTATTTATTTAAAGAAATTAGTTGACATTTTTAGCTTATTGGATAAGGACTAAATTAAAAGTACTAAAAAAATGTATATTTAATAAATCATTTAAATTCTTAATTGTGTTATCCATTGGCATATTTATTAGAATGAAATACTATTGTGATAGTGGAAATATTTTTAAGCTTATTTTATGTACTTCTTTCCGTAGGGTGAGGTTTAGGAATAATTTTGATCATTTTGTTTGCATTTTATTATCATCCATGATATAAAAAATTTATATAAATGTAAGGTTATTAGTGTAATCTTAAAAAGTACGTGGTTGACATGGAAAAGATCACGTTAAAGTAATAATCTAAAAGATTTATAGAGTATGGATGAGATTGAATGTCTTATCGTGATAATATTATTGATATGACCTATTTTATAATTCATACAAATGATTTTTATCGAAATTGTTTTAGTGAAAACATGTGAGTGAGGGTATCTCATACAATGTGTAATAACCAAAAATTTTGAAATAAAAATAAAAAACTTGGATTGTCTCACGTTGCTTAAAGCTTAGAAGTGGGTGTTAACCTCTGCTATAAAAGAGAGTTCCCTCACTTCATTTTAGAATCCCACTTGAACCGTTCGAGCCAGTTGGAGACTACACTTTCTGACGGCTCAAGGCTAGCATTTTGGCTGGTCCGGCTTGGGTTTGATACACTCGAACCCTTTCTGACGGCTCAAGGCTAGCATTTTGGCTGGTCCGGCTTGGGTTTGATACACTCGAACCCTATCCTCCTACTTTCAATTCTTCGGAAGCGTTTAAGGTTAGTACACTATCTTTTAGCTAGTTTAAATTTTTGTAGTCAAGTTTAAAGTATTTATGCATAATTAGGCTAAGCTAATTTAAATTACTACATTTTACCTCGTTAAATTTTTTGGAGTCAAATTTAAAGTATTTATGCATAATTAGGCTAAGTTAGATTAAATTACTCACTTTTTCCTAGTTAAAACTTTTGGAGTGAAGTTTAAAGTATTTATGCATAATTAGACTAAGCATGAAATACAACTCCGGCATACGCATGAAAGATATGATAAATAATACAATAAACAATTTGAGAAATGATATGACAAATGATATGATATGAAGGAAGGCACTAGCAGGGTTGTATATAATGATAATGAAAATGGAAAAATGTTGGGGACCTCATGCATTATTGTGTGCTCATGCATCGAGGGATGCCCCTTATCCTTCATGATAGTATGGATGCATACACTATAAGGCAGGAGAATGATCATTATATTTATCATAATGCTGTCGTGATGTTCGCTATTTCCAACAGGTGTTCGACATCAACAGCTATCAGAGAATACTCAACTGACTAGAAATTGGTCCATAAGGTGTGCGAACCGACTGGTGGGTCCATACTCACACGTGTTGTTAGGATCGATATCAGTCGTTAGCTCTGATACCAGTTGTTAGGATCGCACAACAACGCACACGCTCGATCTAGATGAACACAAAGAATAGGATAGAGACAATTGCAAGGAGAACTCTGGCTAAAAGGATTTTTCTTTTTATTGATGACTTCTGGTATGTACAACAAGAGAGAGTACAGAGAATAGAAAAGTACATCTACAAAGCTCTACCGGACCAGATATATATATGGTATAGTTTACTATATATAGCTTTACCAGATTTAGCCATCTAGTATACATAACTATTTACCACATATAGCTTTACCGGATATAGTTTTACCATATATAGCTTTACTATATATAGCTTTACAAAATATAGCTTTACCGGATATAACCGTTTACAAAACTATAAATAAGTATCAGGCTCCATAGCCTAACAATTCTCCCACTTGGAGACTAATCTAGTCAACCAAGAATTTCACTCTCAAACAACCATGAGCATCTTCACTGCACCATACCAATTGAGGTTTTGCACAACCTCAATATTCCAACATCAACACATTTTGTCAACATGTTTGCTGGATTCTTTGCACCCTCTATCTTCTCAAAACACATCACCATCTTCAACCAACCTCCGAGTGAAATGGTATCGCCTTCTGTGTTTTAAATGATAGACTGGGTTCCTCGCCAACAGCATGAGTCTCAGGAGTTTCTTGAGTATCTGCTACATCACTATGTGAATCTTTTAGCAACTCAACCTCAACTCCCACTT
>NW_019268592.1:829597-855704 GCF_002738365.1 Cucurbita moschata | reverse complement strand
TGAAGATCTTTCTGGTACAGATAATCTTCAATCTGCATCTTCCAGAAACCGAAATCGGATTCATCGAACTTCTCAATTCCAATCTTTGAACTTTCCATCTTCTCAATTCCAATCTGGCTCTGATACCAGTTGTTAGGATCGATATCAGTCGTTAGCTCTGATACCAGTTGTTAGGATCGCACAACAACGCACACACTCGATCTAGATGAACACAAAGAACAGGATAGAGACAATTGCAAGGACAACTTTGGCTAAAAGGATTTTTCTTTTTATTGATGACTTTAGGTATGTACAACAAGAGAGAGTACAGAGAATAGAAAAGTACATCTACAAAGCTCTACCGGACCAGATATATATATGGTATAGTTTACTATATATAGCTTTACCAGATTTAGTCATCTACTATATATAACTATTTACCATATATAGCTTTACCGGATATAGCTTTACTATATATAGCTTTACCAAATATAGCTTTACCGGATATAACCGTTTACCAAGCTATAAATAAGTATCAGGCTCCATAGCCTAACACGTGTGGACCGTGTGAAGGAAAATTAAGCACACATCCAAGTTGCATGTTAGGATAGCCACCGTAGGAAAATAGACTGTTATGATAGGTTCCATTCATGAAGTTGTATATGTTTGCATTTAACCCCTATACGGGTTTGCTCACTAAGTATTTCTTAAAATACTCTAAGTCACGTTCTACTATATTTTCAGGTTAACACAAGGCATCCCTATACGGTTGACAAAGACATTCTAATTGGAGACCATGACACATGTACATGTACCCAATCATACAATAATGTTTTTCTATTATTGGTTCATATTATAATATTAAAGAAGGACAAAAAGAAAACTCATTAGGGTACCTCACGTTGAATATATAATTGTAAACGTAACTTCATTTTTCAGTTCTTCCTTGGCAGAAGTCTTGTCATCTTCTTCCTTGTCAAAACTCATTTAAGATAAAAGAAGTGTGAAGATAATTGAGATTTGTAAAGTGGCTCCTCGACTGTCGGAGGAGTCGTGCCACGGTTGTGCCATCGTCTCTTCCTCTCACCTTCTTCGACCTTTCGTTGCTGAGGTTTTATCCAACCCAACGTCTTTTCTTCTACGAGTTACCGTCTCATGATATCTCCTAACAAAATTATTCCAAAGCTAAAAAGCACTCTCACTCTTTGCCATTATCTTCCTCTGGCTGGTAACCTTGTCTAGCTTCCACAGTCTAAGCTTCTGACCATCGATATTTTCTATGGGGACGGTGTTTCTCTGACGGTAGCAGAGTCAGAGCTGACTTTTACCATGTAACGACCCTAATATTTTACCTATTTAATATAAGGTCATTACTATACTTTGAAATGCGGAATATACATTTAATGGACCCTATTCATAAATGTTGTTCGTACCCACCTTTTTATTACCTCAAAAAAAAAAAAAAATTACAAGGGAAAAAGGGAAACATTATTGAAAGAAAGGAAAAGCAACAAAACCAAGAATGAATAGTTTATTCTACCCTAAGGTTTATTATGCAAATAGATTTCATCCTATTCTAACCTATACTAGAAATGGAAAAAAAAAACAACCAACTACCCTATGCATGTGCCACGATCCTGAGGTGTCCGATGCCATCGTCGTTGTCACATGGGTGCCTTGCCCTTATCTGCAAAAGTAAAGTAGCACGAGGCTTGAGTATTTCTAGAATACTCAGTAAGTGACCCTCTATCGGGGTTATGCGACAAACACATGCAATGAAATGATGGGATCTATCGTTTCGTTTCGTTTCGTTTCGTTTTCCCTAATGTGTAATCCTAACAGGTAATCGTGGACGTGTACCATATACTCTACACGCAGCCCATACGTGCGAGTATGGGCTCACCAGCTAGTTCGCATACTGCTGGGCCACTGTCCCTAGCCAGTGGGCATGCTCTGGGGGCCCACCAAAACCTGTTAAAACTAAAACCGTCACGGTAGCGCTATGTAGGGCATAACGATCGTTATCCTGCCATTTGGATGTACGCGTCCTTACCCTCGTGATGGGATAGGGGTATCCCCCCAAATCCATGAACACACAATATGCATGAGGTCCCACTAGTCCTACAGTCATCATTTAATGAGCATAACCCCATGTCACGTTTTCATGCTTACATGTCATTCTCATTCTCATTTCGTTACATATCATACATGTTCCTAGCGGGGTTATGTATCATGCAATTTACCGTATTTCATGTCATGTAATTCATTCAATCACATTCCCATACTCATACAACAAGCCATAATCGTACACGGGTCACACATCGTCACATGCATTCATATCACATCCACTAAGCAGCATAAATAACATATATTCACGTTCACACGATTTCGTACTTAAGCACATTAAGCTAGCATACAATTTAATGGCACGAGCATAACCACTGACACATGCCAACATACAACAATTAATGCGTAACCTACAAGGGTGAGCCACTTACTTGGTAGGCCTTAGCCGAAGTACTCCCTAGAATATAACGTAAGCTCCTAGCTCCTCGTGGACGTTCTACGCTTCCGTTGGTGGTTGGTTCCTATTGGTTCATGCGTCACTTCCATTAGTATTTCACAAATAATAATAAATTCCCAACTAGAATTTGTGAAATACGACCTTAAAATGTTCCCTTTTACCTTAAACAGGGCCGAAACCAGGTCCAGAAGGGTCGAAACGGTGTCAAACGGGCTGGAAACAGGTTTCTCGAGTCGAATAAGCCGCCGGAGCCGAGGAACCACCACCGACCCGATAAAGCCACCTAAGCCGAGAGGAGCCACGTTGTAGACGTGACACGTGGCACAATCAGAGAGCGACGCGTGTGCAGGCGTCTCGGGTCGAGGCGCAGGTTAACGGGTCGCTTGCAGGTCTCGGGTCGAACGCGGGTGACGGGCCACGCGGTGATGGGCCGGCTCGCGGGTGAAGGCCGGGTGTTTGGGCTGCGGGTAACGTGGGTTCTGGGCTGACCGAAGGGACGAGGTTCGGTTCGGGTTTCCGAATCTGGATCTCGGGTCGGACTTCGTCCTCTTCGCCCGACTGCCTACGCGATTTTCTGGCGATCTCTCTCTCTCCTCGACAACGTCGTCTTGACGTCCTTTTCCCCCCTTTTTTTCCCCCCGTTCCCAAGCTTATCCTTCACCCTAACCCCGTTTTTGGTACAAATTTCGTTGGTAAGGGTCTCGCACTCCTAGATCAGGAGAAGCTCAAGAGTCCGCCGTTCTGTCTTCCTTGCCGATGGTGTTTAGCGTACGCGATTCATCTAAAGCCTACTCCTGATGTATGTAAAGGGTTCTGGGATTACTTTTGTGATGTGAAATGGGGGTTTTCGACGTTGATTCGTACGGTTCGGCTTCGCCGGAGATCAGTCGGTTTTCTGTTCTCTCTCCTTTTTCCTCACCGTTTTTGTTTCTTTGCAGGTTCTTTCAGGGTGGCTGAAGGTCGGGGACGCGATTTGTGGCATCCCAGCCCTCAGCCGCCCTTTGTGGGTCGTGTGCGTCGCCAGAGTTTTCGGGTCTGCCGACGACCATCATTTTTTTTTTGATTCCGTTACATTACCTACCCCTAAAAGGGACTTTCGTCCTCGAAAGTCTCGAACTCGTGGATCAACTCGGGATATTTTTCCTTTATTTCCTCCTCTCGTTCCCACGTAGCTTCCTCGACTTGGTGGTTACGCCACAATACCTTAACGAAACCTATACTCCTATTACGTAAGGCTTTCACCTCTCGTGCTAGAATTTTAATCGGTTTCTCCTGGTAACTTAAATTTTCCTCAATTTCGAGAGGTTTGTAGTCTATTACGTGCGTCGGGTCTGGAATGTATTTCCTTAACATGGACACACGAAATACATCGTGTACGCTTGAAAGTGAAGGTGGTAAAGCTAGTTTGTAAGCTACCAGACCTACTCTTTCTAAAATTTCGAACGGTCCAATGAATCGGGGGCTGAGCTTCCCTTGCGTCCGAATCTTAGGATACCTTTCATGGGGGCTACTTTTAGGAACACTGGGTCCCCCTCTTCGAACTCTAAATTCCTACGCCTAACGTCGGCGTAGCTCTTTTGCCTACTCTGCGCGGTACGCATTCTTACTCGAATTTTCTAGATTGCCTCGTTGGTGACATGGACCAGCTCGGGTCCTACCAGTTTTCGTTCTCCTACTTCGTCCCAACACAATGGGGATCTACATCGTTTTCCATACAGCGCTTCAAAGGGTGCCATCCCGATGGTTGCTTGGAAGCTGTTATCGTAAGAGAATTCCATTAAGTGCAGTTTGGTGTCCCAACTCCCTGTGAAATCCATAACGCATGCCCGAAGCATGTCTTCCAGAATTTGGTTTAATCGTTCTGTTTGGCCATCCGTTTGTGGGTGGAAGGCGGTGCTAAAGTCGAGGCGGGTACCCATCGCTTTTTGGAGTCCGCACCAAAAGGCCGACGTATAGTAATAAAAAGGCAGGTGCGAACAACATTTATGAATAGGGTCCATTAAATGTATATTCCGCATTTCAAAATATAGTAATGACCTTAGATTAAATAGGTAAAATATTAGGGTCGTTACAAATGGTATCAGAGCCAGTCACCGGACGATGTGCCGGCCTTCTCGCTGTTCTCCGAAGGGGGGTAGACACGAGGCGGTGTGCCAGTAAGGACGCTGGGCCCCAAAGGGGGGTGGATTTGGGGGCGATCCCACATCGATTGGATAAAGGAACGAGTGCCAGCGAGGACGCTGGGCCCCCCGCAGGGGGGTGGATTGTGATGTCCCACATTGGTTGGGGAGGAGAACAAATCACCTTTTATAAGGGTGTGGAAACCTTCCTCTAGCAGACGCGTTTTAAATCCTTGAGGGGAAGCCCGAAAGGGAAAGCCCAAAGAGGACAATATCTGCTATTGTGGGTCGTGTGCGAGCGAAAACTCCGGCGTTTTCAGCTCTGCCGACGACAATCATTTTTTTTTCTAGTTCTGTTACATACCAACTTTCCGGCAATGGGTTCTGATAAGTGCCAACAATGCTGGATTTTGCAAAGTTAGAGATCCTTCTAGAATCCTTGCAAACTTTCACAAAGAAAGCTAACTTAACCAATTGATTCTAGCCAAGAGTTGGTTAGAAGATGAATAACTCTTGTATCAAACTTGTAATCTATGATGGTCACTCTTAGATTCTAAGATGAATCACTCCAGAATTAGCTTGATCAAAACTCATTCAATGAATCGGTTTAAACATCAAACCTAAAGCAATGTTTGAAAAAGAATAATACCAAAAAGGTATCAAGAAAACATAGGTTTTGTTTGTATTCAACCATGATTCTCAAACATGAATATTACATGCCCTCAAATAGGCCAAAAAGATAACCCAAATATAATAAAGTTCATCTACCAACCACATACTACAGCTACTAATAAAAGCAAGTAAATACAAATGGAAGAAAATAAGGCATGGCATAATTGTCTTAATTGGTAGTTCAACTACCAAAGGTAAAAGTCTTCTAATCATTTTCCAATGTCGAGCGGAGTTTATTGTCACTTCATTATTTTCTTGATTTGATATGTTAATGCTATAAAGATTTTTGTGCTAAAAAAAGTCTTTGCTTCAACTTGTACATTAGTTAGCCTTTGAAAAGATGCAATGTATAGGCCTCTTGAATCTTCTTGCATCTTCTTAACCTTGCTTATTGTAATCGGTCCTTCGGGTACATGCAAAAGGTCAGTAGTTGAATTCACATAAGGTTCCATGAAGCTTTTGAGTTTCATTCTCTTGTCCCCTCTTGCGCCTGCTTCTCATGATCTTGTTGCAGCAATTGTTATCCAAGTTCTTAGCTTAAAAACTTGAGTAGCTAACAATGTTTGGGTTGTTTTTTTCTTTTTAGTCTATTTGCATTCTTATAATTGTGTTTTTAATACAGTTTTCAAATTTTATGAATATTTTATTTATTTATTAATATCCATGGTTCAAAAGTTTTCAATTTAGCTCTTTGTACTTTTAACATATTTCAATTTTTAGTCCGGTTGGTTGAATGATAAAATTAACTATCTAGATGTTAAACTTGTTTCATGCATTTATGCTTACATGAATTCGTGAGATACATGTACATGAGAGATCCATGTATTTAGTTAATAATTGAAAAGTCTTGAGAGTTAGATTCATTTGGTAGTGACATGTATCAAATTATTCATATATGACCATGGTGATAGTTTAGGTAGATTCGTTATTTAATATTTAGTACATGCATGCATGCATGGTCATGAAGTATGCTCCAACAGGCCTATACAAAGATTAAAGATTGTAGAGATTTTATCATAACCTTTCAAATAGAATATATCTCTTCCTCCATTAAAAGATTTAGTTTGCGATTGTTTAGGAAGTTGTGATTTGATTAGTTAGTTAGCGGTTACTATTTGTTATCTAACTTTTCTCTTCTCTTTTTCCATGGCTTTGTAAAACTATTCACATAGTTGTTTCAGTTCATAAAAGAACATAACTTTGATTGTATATTGAATTTAGTTTTCTCTTTTATTTAACATTTGGTATCAAAGTCTACTTACCTTGTAATTCAGGATAGGAGTGATATGGCGACTTGCATACCTTGAAAAGTAGCAACCTTTTCAGGATAAGAGGAGTGATATGACGATCTGCATACCTTGAAAAGTAGCAGATAAGAGGAGTGATATGGTGATGACGAGTAATTTTATGCAGCCATTGATTCCAAAGTTGGATGGATATTATGATCACTGGTCTATGATGATGGAAAACCTTCTCAGATCAAAAGAATATTGGAGCGTGGTGGAGAAGGAATTTCTGCAGCAGCACAAGGAGAAGTTCTTTCGTAAGGATAAATAAAGTCGTTGGAGATCTTAAAATAGAGGATTTAAAAGCCAAAAACTATCTCTTCCAAGCCATAAATCGTCAACTCTAGAATCCATTATGAAGAAAGACACAACCAAAGATATTTTGGACTCCTTGAGACAGAAGTACCAGGGAACAACTCGAGTCAAACGTGTACAATTACAAGCTTTTCGCAAAGAGTGAAAAGTTATTCACAAAAAGACGAGAGAATTAGTATCAGACTACTTTGCTCGAACTCTCATAATTTCTAATAGAAAGAAAATTCATTGGGAGAAGATGGTAGACATTGATATCATAGAAAACATCCTAAGATCTATGACTTCTAAGTTCAACGATATTGTTTCCTTGATTGAGGAGTCTAATGATTTGGATTTCTTATCTATTGATGAGTTACAAAGTAGTCTATTAGTGCAAGAGCAACACATGAATGTCCATGTTTGTGAGGAAGAATTTCTCTAAAAGTCACACATGATGGAAGTTTTGGTAGAAGAGAAAGAGGACGTGGTGGCTTTCGAGGAGGAGGTGGACAAAGCTTTAACAGATCAATGGTGGAATGTTACAACTGCCATGGATTAGGACATTACCAATATGAGTGTCCAAGGGAGAATGACATAGCAAATTATGCAAAATGAAGAGATGCTATTAATGGCCTGTGTGGATGAGAAGAAAGCTGAAAAGAAAAACAACCACATGTGTAGAAAGAAAGAACTTTCCTTTCATATTGATGCGAATTTTCGACAAACTATGAAGGTGGGTGACAACTTAAGCATGGCTGTGATGAGCAAAGGAAATGTAAAGTTTAAAGTAAATGAGATTGTGCAAGTAATCACCGAGGTATTTATGTACCAGACTTGAAGGACAACTTGCTGAGCATCGGATAGCTACAATATAAAAGTCTTGCAATTCTTATACAAAAAGGAGGATGTAGGATTTATCATCTTGACAAAGCGTTGATTGTAGAGACTTCAATGACATCAAATATAATGTTTACTCTATTTGTTCAATCTCTACCAAAGAAACAATCCTGCTTCAATGCTATTACAGAAGATCCCGCAAGAACATGACATTGTCGATATGGGCATCTAAGTTTTGGAGGACTAAAAACACTTGAAGGGAAGGACATGGTGCAAGGATTGCCGGTCCTTAAAGCTCCCTCAAAAGTATGTGAAGGTTGTTTAATAGGAAAACAACAAAGAGATTCGTTTCCTAAAGAAAGCACATGGAGAGCATCTCAAATTCTTCAACTTATACATGCTGACATATGCGGACCGATCACGCCCATCTTCAATAGGAACAAGAGGTATTTTATCAGTTTTATCGATGATTTCAGTAGAAAAATTTGGAGTTTCTTCTTAGCTGAAAAATCAAAAGCATTCTCCATTTCTAAAAGATTTAAGAGTATGGTTGAAAAAGAAATTGGTATATACTTGAAGGGCTTGAGAACTGATCGAGGTGGTGAATTCACATTCAAAGAATTCAGTAGCTGACAACGGCTTATACTTCGCAAGAAAACGGTGTGGCAGAAAGAAAAAACAGGACAATTATCAATATGGTTAGATGCATGCTGGCAAAAAAGAAAAACAAAAAAAAGGAAATAAAAGCTTTCTGGGCGAAACCAGGAAATTGGACGGTTCATATTCTCAATACAAGTCCCACTGTAGCCGTGAAGCATATGGCTCCAAAAGAAGCTTGGAGTGGACATAAGCCCTCAGTTTCAGAATTCAGAATTTTTGAATGTGTTGTGTGTGGTCATGTCCAACAAAAGAACAAAGCTTAAGTGTAACGATCCTAAATTTTCTCATACTCAAAGTCGTTACTAACGTCTCATGCTCATCTATAATGCGAAAATATAACTCTTTCATGAACATCATTTATAACATAAACTTTAAAAATGCTTAAAACTTCTTCTCTGGAAAACACAACCATGGTATTAGGTGTTTAAATACGAAATACTGAAAGAAATTGAGAGAAAATAAAAGCAATACAAAATAATTTAAAACAATGAAATGCATAACAGCTTATTCTAACCTGAACCTATACATAACAGCTTATTCTAACCTAAACCTAGAAAGTTAAATTTGAATCTTGTTGTGCGTCGGAAGCTGAACTAATGTACTCACAACAGCAATGAACGGATTTACAAAGAGAAACCAAGATATTTACGTGGTTCGGAGAGAAGAAGTTCCCCTACATCCACGGACCAATCACTAAAAAACCCAAGTGTTACAAGTGAATACCTCACTATCACACTACAAAAACTCTTACCAATGTGTCACTCAACAAATACGATGTGACACCCAAAATTCTCCCAAATCCCGATACCACTTGTTAGGAATGGATATCTAGAATGGAGAGCAATCTATAAACCAAGTGTTACAAGTGAATACCTTATCCAGAATGGAGAGCAATCACTAATAAACCAAGTGTTACAAGTGAATACCTCACTATCACACTACAAAAACTCTCACCAATGTGTCACTCATCAAATACAATGTGACACTCAAAACTCCCCCAAATCCCAATACCACTTGTTAGGAGTGGATATACAGAATGGAGGGAGAACTCTCTCATTATATAGAGTTACAGAATCAAATCTCCAATCTAATTCAAATAACCAAATAAAATCTAATCCAAATAACCAAGGTTATCAAATCTAATCCAAATAACCTAGGTTATCAAATCTAATCCAAATAACCTAATCAAATCAAATCAAAACTTATGACAATTTACAACATATCTACCATTTCCCTCAAAATTGATATGACACACGGCCTGAGTGTTTCGAAAAATACTCCATAAGTGGCCCCATTATAGGGTCATAAAAATGCAAACACATTCAATAATGATTTAGGGGCCTATCTCTAACATCATAGGATTGGCTTCTAGTCTCAGACAAATTAGATATGTAGTACGTCCCTACACACGACTCATACATGTGAGTATGAATCCTCAGGGTGCTCGCACTCCCCTGGATCCTGTGGTCAAGCTAATTTGTAGCGACGTCCAGAGGTCAGTGGAACCCCATAGTGTCTTGCGCCTCATGAACACCCTCTTCTGTGCGCATTCGCACTCATCATCAATATTTTGTGAGCGTCAGTAATGAAGCCAAAAATTTTAACAGAACCCAATAAAATCGAAAACTTAGAAAGAATTTCACTTCTTTGCATGATTTTGTTTTTGTTAGAACTGTTAAAGATTATCCTCTAGAACATGAAGAACGTTTGCCTTAGAGAAGACATCTAAGAACAACAAGATGCACGAGATTGAGAAGGAATTTCAAGAGGTCGCCTAACATAAGATTGCTCCAAACTAAACATGCCTAACTTTTGAATCTTACAACTCAACCACCAAAAATAGGTAATATGATTTTTAGGTATACTGTTTATTCTTAGAGGCAATTCAAAACAAGTAAATAATATGACCATATCATTGAAGATGCAAAAGGATTTGTGGGGGTCATCGGGTGCCAAATCTGGATTACAAATCCCGGTCCAAATTCTAGGTACGAGGTTACATCTTAGGAGACATCATATTAAGGAAAAAAAAAATGCTAAAAGGAACCGTGTTGATTTGTGCAGACAAATTTCACTCCTAGAAGCAATTCATGACAAGTTGGTAATGTAGCCATATCACAGTGATGTAGAGGAATGTCAAGGGAATCATTTGTCGGATCCAAGTTTCAAATTCCGGTCTAAAGCTTCAACATGGGGCACCATTTGCCATTTCCAAAAAGCTTCGTATCCATTCTTCTTCTTAGATATCATTCTAAACATAAAAATCAGAAAGCTTAGTATCCATTCTTCTTCTTAGATATCATTCTAAGCATAAAAATCAAAAGATTTAATTATTTAACTCGTTGTTGGGGTTGAATAAGTTAATCATAATAACTGAGGTAGGTCTAAGAAAATATCTCAACTCCACCAAGCTCAACTCGCGAGGAACAAATATCTTAAGACTCGAAAACACGAAACAGAGCATTTATGGACACAATGTTTTGTTTTTATCTTCTCTTTTACGATTTTTGTCGTTTTTTGCCCTTATTTACCACGAATTTTGGCCAATGTTTATAAGTTTTTGTAGAGTAAACTCCTAGAACATTTAGCTACTTTTGATATTTAATTTTTCTAGGATTAACGACATTTTTCGTGAAGCTAAGTACGGTAGAACAGTTATGAAATGGAGATAAATAGTTAAATAATTTGATATTAAATGTAAATTCCTAGAATACAGATTAATACTTGTCACTTAATTTTCTAATCTAAAACCTAATGTCTTTCAAGACTGATATAAAAATTGCAACCGACTGTACACCATTTACGAAAAAGATAGATTTAAGTATACGACTCACTAGATTTGTCCCCTCTAATGTCAATTCTTCTTTCGCAATACTGATGGATCCGTGCGATATCCAACTAATATAGTTAGGACATTCGATTTGACTTATCGATTTTGTCTCCAAAATTTCTAATGGTAAATGATTTGTTTAGGGTTACCAATAGAGAGGGGAGTTNCAATTTTTGACATTGTGATTGCGATCCTATTTGATCGACCGATGTGTATTCCATCAGTGTTGGGACTTATTTCTGGTGCAGTTATATTGATATTATGGAATATGAGGTTGTTGCAACCGAGGACATTGATATGGAAGTTCTTGCTATCAAGTGACGTTATTCTGTTCACGATTGAATTGGTGATGAAGTTGAACCTCAAACTCTTAACATTTTGTACAATCATATAATATTTTGTGAGCATCATTAATGAAGCCAAAAATTTTAACAGAACCCAATAAAATCGAAAACTCATAAAGAATTTCACTCCTTTACATGCTTTTTTTTTTTTTAGAATGGTTAAAGATAATCCTCTAGAAAATGAAGAACGTTTACCAAATTATAAATGTTAGAAGATTAGAGAAGATGTCTAAAAACAACAAGTGCAGAGATTGAGAAGGAAAGCTGAAGGCATATTGCTTACAATGGAGAGTTGGGCACAATTTATGCGTTTATGGCAATCATTCTTTTTCCAAGCTGCCTTTCCTTGGCATCAAAAACTCCTTCACCTGATAATGTCAATCTATCAATATGTTCAAAAGTTGTTCATCAATGGTTGTGTTGCAATATCTCTCTCACTCGCCTATGAACAGTTGAATCTCAAAAAAACTAGGCATTGGTCATACCCAACGAAGTACTTTTTCTAGAAGTAAACAAATTAGATATCTGATGGCGTATAGATTCGGAGCACGAACTTGTTGGTTGGTGATGTCCATTCATTATATTAACATTGGTACAGGGCACGGCGAGGCAGTCTCCCACGCACTCTAGTCAAGATTGTTAAGCATACATACCTAGATCAGCCACTAGATAGTCCATTCATGTTTAAAAGGTATTACTCAAATTTAAGAGTATTTTAAAAATATTTTAAAAGTTGAAAGATATTTTTGAAAATGTTTAATGTATTTTGGGACGTGGGACTTTCATCAGCCGTTGTCATTGCGCAGGCCATGGGAATGAAGTCAAGATAGTTGCATTTTCTATTTAATTGTAGTCTTTTGTTAAATCGGAGCATTTTCATTACTTTAAAATTATAATTATTGTTTCGTTTTTGCTATTCCATTGATGTTTGCTTTTATTTGGAATGAATTTTGCAATCAAACGAGTAAGTCTATAACATTGTTTATATGCGAATGATTCTAAATGAATTTTCATATATATCAAGTATGTCATGCATATAATAACGACTTTATTTTAGTATTATGAATTGACAAAATCTTTGGACTTAGAAACAAAATAACAACAAAACACATTATTATACCTTTAAAAAAGGAAAAAGAAAGCCCCATATAAATATATATATATATATAATTATCGGTCAACATCCATTCCTAGTCATTAAGATTGTTTTTTTTTTTTCATTAATAGAAAACTAGTTTATTAGAACAAACAATTTCACCAATTCAACAAATAAATAAATAAATAAATAACAATAATAAAGTAGTAATAATAATAGAATAAAAGTTTTACAAAAGAAGCTCCAAAATTAGTTTGAGTTTTTGTTTTATATATATTTTTAAGTTATCTAATAGTTTTGAGTTATATTAACATATTCAGTTAAATATTTATTTAATTTACGAACAATTAATGGATTTTTCATTTATATTTATAAAATCGAGACTTGGTTGTTTTTTTCAATATCGATATCTTAAACATTGTGTAAGAGCCTTAGATTTCGACTATCTAAAGTCGCTACCCTCATTTTAGCTTAATCTCGTATGCAGAATATAACTCTTAAAGCATCATCATTAAAATCATAATTTCAACACAAGTATAACGTCATCATTGAAAATACTGCTATAGTCTTACATGTTCAATAATAGATAGGATGAGACAGGCGAACATGAACTATTAAGAAGAAAGTTGGTTTAATTTACCAACTAGGTCGTGTAAAAGATCGAAACAAGAATGTTACGACTCAAAGTAGACAAAAGAGTTATACCGACACAAGGCGTAACAAATTTGAGTTTGAGATTGTCGACAAGCTATTCTTGAAGGAGTCCCCAACAAAAAGGATCCTGAAGTTTATGCGGAAGGGCAAGCTAAGTTCATGCTTCATCGAACCCTTAAATATTCTAGATGAGATTGGACTAGTGGCGTACATATTATCCCTATTATTTGTAATACCCAAAGTAAGGTTAATGTACCTCAAGTAAATTTAAGGTACTTAGATAAGGTCTAAAGGATCCCTCTAAAAGATCGAAGAAAAAAAATTAAGTGATTAAAGTAAGGAGAAGAGGTTGAGCAAATAATCCCATAAATAACAAAGTTTATAGGGATTTAAGGCCTTCCAAAATGATGAGAAAGGAAAAAGACTGAATAAAGGTTATTTTCCTAATTTTAAAGAAACTTTTTAGATTTTTAATTCTTTATTGAGAAAGAATTTAAGGTGCTGATGAAGGAGGGAATGACCCAAAGGGGTAAAGAATTTTTAGAAAAAGTTTAGATTTTTGGGAAAATAATAATAAAAAGTGGGAAATTACAAACATGCCCTTAAAGATACTCTTAGTTACGAAAATGCCACCAAAGAAAATATGCAAGCATACTAATGGGCAACATCCTCATTGGAATGAATATTTTCGATGAGTATTCATAAAAGTTTAAAATAAAAAGAGGAAAAACCAGCACTGTTCTAGATCAATGGTTGTGCAAGCTTCATAATAAGAAACTCTAGACAATGTTTTAAGACAAGAATCGAGTAATGAGGATTCCTTGAACTGGAGATTGAACCTTTTAGATTATGGAGTTTTTCTTCCTTGAATTTCTTCCATAATCATTTTCTCTCCTACCAACTCATGCACGACTCCCAACAAGTTTCATGAAGGAATCGGAGCTTGATAAGATCTAGAACGACGTAACCAACAAAAATATGTATGGGTTATTTGAACTAAGCACATATTTTTCGGCGAATTTTAGAAGGTTATAACTTGAGCTACAATCCACGAAAAGGTATGAAATCAATCCTTAGCTCTTTCCTGTAACGCCATCTATAAGTTTCATGAAAAAATTGAGTGGAGAAACGCTTTAAATAAAGCTAGAGAGGTACGTTTTCAAGCGGTGGTGCAAAGGCCCACGCCCATCTTCCTCTTAAGAAAAAGATGATGACATGACCTATTCAACTGAACCGACCCTATCAACCTAAAATCTAATCTTCCCTCCATTTTTCTCAACTTTAACCTTCTTATAGACAGGTTCTCATGAATACCTTTATTATTTTTGAAACTAGAGACAAAGATAAAATATTTGTAGGGATGATTTATATTTTAGTATGACCTTAACCTGAGTATGAATTAAGGGAATGTGATAAAAAAAAATACCAAGTGTCGTGAGTTAAGGTCGTAAACTGAGTGATTTGCTTGAGATTCAAGTAATGTTAAAATAACCCACTAAATGAACTCCGCTACCCATGAAATTTTAATGATAAGAATATTATGTAATGTTAATATTATATATGAAAAATATTTCCTATTAGACAAGCTTAAGTAGCTAAACCAAGTAACGGTATAACATGACCATAATGGTTCTCAGGTAACTTACTTTCGGTTCATGATCCAAATGACCTCTAAATGTTATGAACCTTTATGAAATGTCTTATTTATCTTTTGTAAGGATTACTTTATGTTTGAGACTCATTAGATCATGTTGGGAGCTTGAACCAAGTTTAGGATGCAAAAATGACAAAAATGCCTCTATGACGATAACCTTAGGTTGGAGACCTAAATGACCTCCAAATACTATGAAACTTCAAAATAGAACTTATTTCATGATGATTGATGATCTTTTATAGATTGAATATTATTGCATCACTTTAAAGACTAAACCAAAAATTAGGAGTAAAATGACCAAAATGCCTCTAGGATTCTTTAAGATGTTTCAACGTAACATCCTCCAAATGACTTACTAATTTTGATAAGAACTATTTCTAAAGACATAAAGATATACTCAAAATTTAAAGTTTGGAACCTAAACTAAGTTGGAGCCTAAGTAACCGACAATACCCAAACGACCTTTACCCCAGGTCCAAGACTCTTATATAATTTTATAAAGAACATATTATGATATCATGACATATTGAATGACTAATGCAAGTTTCCTTATGGTTTCATAATTAATGGGAGCTTAAGAATATATGCTAAGATATGTGACTCAAGAGATTAAGAACCCTAGAAATTTATAAAATGTATTAAGATCAAGAACCAACCGAAATATCAACACAAGCCCTGCTGCATTTATTAAGATAAAAGAATGCTAGGTACCACTCAAGGATAACGAACAAAGGTTCTCAAACTCAGAAACGCAAGAAACTCCTAAACCTCCCACGGTAAAGCATATTCACGAATTAGACTACAATGCTTGGAATGTAAGAAGCCTTAGATGTTGGTTTTTAGATGACACTGCTTAGAACTTAAGAAGCATCAAGCATACGTATTTAAACAATCCCGCTTGGAACTTATGAATCCTTGGGCATAGATTTTCATACCGTATCACAGTGAACACATGAAGCCCTGAATAAGTGTTCAGACTACGTTGCTTGAAACATATGAAGCCTTGGATGTAGGTATTTAGACTATGCTGCTTGAGACGTATGAAGTCTTGGGCATAGGTTTTTAGTGTTGAACACAACTCACTGTGGGAAACACTCGCACTCTTTATTAAGACCAATCGAGAAGAGAATACAAGACACTCTGTAGAATACTTCTGCTTTTTATTGTTTTTGGATTTCTTGGATGAATAACCTAGGTAGGGTGGAGAGGTATTTATACTAAGAGTAAACAATCTATATTGAACCAATATAAATCTAGACCTAACGGATTTGAATCTAGAACTAACAAATTTGAATCTTTCTCCTAAAATATCTAGATCTTTTTCTCCTAAAATCTTTACTAAAATAAATATATTGGGCTCATACAATAATTGGGCTTGACTCTATTGGGCTAGTGATGATATTTCAACACTCCCCCTCAGCACTAGTCCTCATTCGCTGCACCATGTTGAGCTGACAGCGAAAGCTCTCATGTTTGCCAGTATTTAGCCCTTTTGTAAACAAGTCTGCCACTTGGTCATCTGTCTTGATCTGCTGCATCTCGATTTCTTCCTTTAGGGCCTTCTCTCTAATGAAATGGTAGTGCACCTCCACATGCTTTGTTCTAGCACGAAACACCAGATTTTCTGCTAGGCGAATCGTAGATTGGTTGTCGCAATGAAGTGGTATTGGATACTCAATTTTCTGATGCCAATCTTCCATCAAAAGTTTTAGCCATGTATTTTCCTGAGCTGCTCTATACTCTGCTTCTGTAGTTGATAATGATACTGTTGGTTGTCTCTTGCCACACCAAGAAATTGTTTCTGAACTAAACTTGAACACATACCCAGTGGTTGGCCTCCAAGTATCATGGTCTCGTGCATAGTCAGCATCACTATATCTAGCTAGCTTCCAGTCTTCGCTTCTTTTGTATAAAACATATCTCAAGGTTCGTCGAGATGTATCCAAATGAGCCTTCTTCGAATTTTGCATATATTGATCAATGACACCAACTTCATTTTCGAATTTCTTTAGTTGGTTCATGTAGAACTCTCTGTTTAACTCTCCATGCAAGAAAGCATTATTCATATCCATCTGCCATAATTTCCAATCTTTATTTACCGTATATACTGGAGGAACTTGTACGATAATGATCTTTGCCACGGGACTAAACGTTTCATCATAGTCTAGTCCATATTCTTTAGAGAACCCTGAATCTATAGTCTGAGTTTTGTATCTCACGATTGATCCATCCGGGGTACACATTATTTCGTAAGCCCACTTGCAAGAGATGAGTTTGGTATCTCTTAGTCTTGACACTAATTCCCAAGTCTGATTTTGTTCTAGGGCTATAGTTTCTTCCTCCATTGCTTTCTGCCAAGCTAAGTTTTGTGATGCTTGTTCATATGTCTCTAGCTCATTAACTTCGTCTTCTACTGCGTTGGCATACTCTAGATTTGCCTTTAGGATTATTTCTGAATGTCTGAGTTGTTGAGGTGTCATTTCATTTTCACTAGGCTCGCTTAGTTGAGTCACTTCTTGCTCGCCAACACTAGTGTCACTTGAATCTTTAGGCATATCAGCACTTGAGCAAATGTGTACAATTTGCTCCCCCGTCTTTTGTGGAAGAATCTCTTCAGTTTGCTCCCCTATGTTCTGGAGAAGAATTTCTTCAGTTTGCTCAAGGCGTGGTAATACTTCCTTCTCTAAGGGCCACCCCTCTTCCATTGCACCGCTTTGATCGTCAATCATGTGGTTTACGCATCCTGAATCAATGATCCAGTCATCCTCATAATCGATATGCTCTTCCATTGTCGCCATGAGTGCTAGCTCGTCTTCTTCTATGGGACATAGTACCTCTGCATCCCATTCATCTTCTATCTTCTTTTTGGATATTGCCACATTGCTTTCAATAGACTTTTTCCTGGACCAACAATCTCTAGACATATGGCCCTTTTTCTCGCAATTATAGCAAATACCACCAAATCTCGTTCTTTGGGAACTCTTGTTGTCGTTCTTCTGAGCTCTCTCAGGTCGTGCAATCCCTTGGTGGCTTCTTCTTTTGTCACCATTGTATCCATGTTTGGTAGACGGCCTATTATTGCTCTGACTTTCACTCGTGTAGAGTGCTTCTTCTTCACCCTTCAATGTGAAGCCTCCCATTTGTTTAGCCATGGCTTCATGGCTGGCTAACAAATTTTCGAACTCTACAAGTGTTGGTTGAGTGGGCCATCCTTGTACAGCAGTAATGAAGCTTCGATATTCTGGTCGTAATCCGTGGATTATAATCCTCTTCATTCGAGATTCTACAATGGCGGACTTTGGGTCTAGTTCAGTAATCTCCCGACAGATTGATTTGACATTGTGGAAGTACTGAGCAATTGTCATATCACGTTGTGTAATTGACAACAACTCATTCTCCAGAAGTTGTAGCCTCGTATCGTTCTTCTTTGAGAACAACATCACGAACGTGTCCCATGCTTCTTTCGGTGTCTTGTCATCCCAAATATGTTCTAACATCTCTTCTCCGATTGTGATCTTCAACGCAAACATTGTTTTGCCTGCTTTGATTCTCTATTTGCGTAAGGCGCCTTTGGAATCCTCCTCTAGCGGCGTAGTTTCACACCCGCCAACGATCTCCCAAAGATCTTGTCCTTGTAAATAGGACATCATGCATGTTGCCCACGTGTTGTAGTTGTTGTTGCTGAGTTTCCTGATTCCTCCAACGATTTGGAAATCACCCATCGTGTTGGCCATACCTCAGTAATACCAAACAAGTTCTTTTGACACAAGACTTGCAGAGTCACAGACTTCTCACGACACAAAAGAAACTCACTCACCACTAATCTCAAGAAATCGTTTATGATGTGGAAGATCAGACAGAGCTGCAACCACAGAGCATAGTAAGGATTCCAAGAGACCAGATAACCTATACTAACCTTGCTCTGATACCAAATGTTGAACACAACTCACTGTGGGAAACACTAGCACTCTTTATTAAGACCAATCGAGAAGAGAATACAAGACACTCTGTAGAATACTTCTGCTTTTTATTGTTTCTGGATTTCTTGGATGAATAACCTAGGTAGGGTGGAGAGGTATTTATACTAAGAGTAAACAATCTATATTTAACCAATCTAAATCTAGACCTAACCGATTTGAATCTAGAACTAACAAATTTGAATCTTTCTCCTAAAATATCTAGATCTCTTTCTCCTAAAATCTCTACTAAAATAAATATACTGAGCTCATACAATAATTGGGCTTGACTCTATTGGGCTAGTGATGATATTTCAACATTTAGACCATATCGCAAGAAAAAAATGAAGCCCTGGATGCGGGTTCAGACTATGTCGTTTGGTGAAGCCTTGGACGTAGGTTAAGACTGTGTCACTTTGAATTTATTAAACATCGGACACAGGTTGTCAGGTTCATGACTTGTACCGTAAATCTTAAGAAGTGTCTTGGAGAAGTACAACAATAGCATAGAAAGTAATGAAGAACAAGACAATGATCAAGAACTTGGACAACATCCAAGTTCTGAAGACAAGGACCAAAAAAATTAATACTAAGGCCAATGATCAAGAACTTGGACAACATCCAAGTTCTGAAGACAAGGACCAAAAAAATTAATACTAAGGCCCTTGATCAAGAACTTGGACAACATCCAAGTTCTGAAGACAAGGACCAAAAAAATTAATACTAAGGCCCTTATATCAGAATCAAGATTGAGATTTCAAAATCCAAGGACCAAGGCCCTCCGGCTAGATCATGAGAAAAACTCACAAATCAAGAATAGAACTAAGGGGCTAAGAACTTGTAACAAGAACCCGAATAAGAAAAGAAAAACTGGGGTACCCTAGCATAACATGATTAAGAGCCTACAATTAGCCTATTTACTGAGCTTTTATACTCACTCAATGTTTTTCATATTTTTCTGGTAAATAAGGAGTTGGTCGAGGTTGAGAGTAGACTCTGGAGCAAGCACCACACAAAACTACACCATTTTAAACTACTTAAATATTTCAAAATTATTTTATTTACTAAACCTAATGTATTCAAACTTTAACTTCAATTTGTAAATAAAATGTCTTTTCTTTTTTATTCAAGTATGAAAAATTTTACCATCCATTTATATGTGTCTTTTTATCTTTTTATGTTTTTAAGTCACGGCTCAAGAAAAATTGGGTCGTGACACCACTGTTTCTCTCATAGATGCTTGGGTCGTGACACCACTGTTTCTCTCATAGATGCATAACGTATTTCATGTATTCATTGTATGATGTGATGATTTATGCATGATGCACGAACCTCGTTATGCATAACGTATTTCATGTATTCATTGTATGATGTGATGATTTATGCATGATGCACGAACCTCGTTATGTCACCCCACGTATTGATAAACCATGTATGTTAACCATGAAAGATAATGATGCACGAACCTCGTTATGTCACCCCACGTATTGATAAACCATGTATGTTAACCATGAAAGATATGTTCAGTATGTCTAATAGAATGCTAGGTCTTAAATCTAATGGACCTAATATAGGATCCACGGCAAAGAAGATTCAACAAACATTTGTAGACATTTGTAGAATTAGAAGCTGATACGATTGACAAAGGACAATTGAATATTTGCACGGTTGAAGTTGGAAAACATTAATATGTTAACAACAAGGTTTGAATCTACACAAGTGAAGCCTAATAAATTACAAGTTTATTTCTTTAGCCACTCAAACATATCAACATTTATTGAAAAATTTTATTTTTATATTTTACTTTTTTCATTTTGCAATGGTCAATTGGTCAAAATTGACTTCGTCATTTGTGGAGATTAAAGGGGATCNCGAAATGGAGGGGAGATCAATGAAGCTAGGTGGAGAGAAGCACAGGTCGGAACAATTACTCGTTTGAATCAAGTTATTAGTACATTGAAAGATCAGATGGAGCGAATTGAAATAGCCTTAGGTAATGATCAATGGAGGGAAGTACTCTTGAATGAAGGAGTTGAAAATGAAGAAGATGACAATGTCACCCTTTTAGCGGGATATAGTCCTAAGGGAGGGAGAGATGTCGGTCGAGGGAGAGGAAGAGTCAGAAGAAGGGGTAGAGAAATTTTAGCACCAAAAAGAATTGAGAGGGAGTATCAGTATGAGAGAGAAAAAGAAAAAGGAGTCGGGCGAGTAAAGCTAAAAATTCCAACTTTCTATGGGAGATCTGATCTAGAGAAGTATTTGCAATATGAGAGCAAAATTGAGCATGTCTTCGATTGCAACAATTTCAGTGAAGAAAGAAAGTTGAAGCTTGCTGTGGCTCAATTTTGTGATTACGCCATTATATGGTGGACATCTTTGAAATCAGAGTGGAGGAGAAATTATGAAGAACCAATTGAAACGTGGGAGAAATTGAAGACATTAATGAGATAAAGGTACATTCCTAAGCATTATTCTCGAGTACTCAAGCAAAAACTCTATACTTTACAACAGGGATCCAAAAGTGTTGAAGAATATTACAAAGAAATGGAGACCCTTATGAATAGAGCATGTATTGATGAAGATGAGGAAGATACAATGGCTAGATTTCTTGGTGGGTTAAACCGACAACTTGCTCATCAAGTGGATAGGCGAGCGTACTTTGATATGCAAGAATTGTTACACCTTGCTGTCAAAATCGGAGGGCAACTAGCTTGGGAGGAGGAGAACTCCAAGAGGTATGGTATTTCAAAGTCTACTACTTTCAACACTTGAAAAAGAATGCAAATATTGAAAAGATAGATTTCAAAGTTGGAGGCAAGTATGATCTTGACAAAAAGAACAAAGCTAAGACCTCCAAGGGTATAGAGACAGCGGAGGAATATAAGGAGATTCGAGAAAGAAATAGAGACATCAAATGTTGGAAATGTCAAGGAATTGCTCATCTTAGTCGTGATTGTCCTAACAAGAGAGTCATGATCATCAAGAATGGACAAGTTGTCACAGATAGTGAGGAAAGTGACCATGATGAGCTAGTTGAAGAGGAAATCCAGGAGAATGAGGAGAAACTAGAAGATGGGAGTCATTTGGTACTTGTTACCAGAAGGCTTCTTAAAACTCAAGTTACAGAGAATGATGTTGATGATCAAAGAGACAACCTATTTCACACAAGGTGTTTAGTCAAGAGGACTCCTTGTAGTCTTGTAATTGATAGTGGAAGCCGCACCAATGTCGTAAGTACAATGCTGATCAAAAGGTTGCTAATTCCAACCCAACACCATCCTAAACCTTACAAGCTTCAATGACAGTGGAACAATGAAGGTAACTTCTCAAGCTTTAATATCTTTAAATTTAGGAAAATATAAAGATAAAGTTCTTTATGATGTTTTACCAATGCATGCTGGAGACATATTGCTTGGCTGACCATGGCAATTTGACAAGAGGGTTATGTATGATGGCTATTTGAATCGATATTCTTTTGTAAAAGATGGTAGAAAAACCACTCTTGTACCTTTGAGTTCTGCAAATGTATTTGCTGATCATTAAAGTTGGAAAAAAAAAAAAAAAAAAAAGAGTTTGAGGAAAAAGAGTTAGTGAAAAAATAGAGAAAAGTCAATCAGAAAACCATAGTGAAAAAAAGAATGAAATTGGAAAAAAAAGGAAAGAATGTGAGTTGTTTGGCTAGAGTTGGAGAGGTTAGAAGGGCAATGTTCTCACAAAAAACCATCTTTGTACTTGTGTACAAGGAAGGATGTTTGGTCTCTAACGATAATAATTTGTCTTTGCCTAGTAAGTTTCAATCTCTTTTACAGGAATTTGATGACGTATTCCAAGATGAAGTCCCTAAAGGACTACCTCCTATTATTGGTATTGAACATAAAATAGACTTCATTCCAGGGGTAGTAATTCCTAATAGGCCAGCTTATAGAGCCAACCCAACTGAGACTAAAGAAATTCGAAGGCAAGTAGAGGAGCTTATGGAGAAGGGCTATATACGAAAGAGTTTGAGTCCATGTTCTGTACTAGTCTTATTGGTGCCAAAGAAAGAAGGAACGTGGCGTATGTGCGTGGATTGTAGAGCCATCTACAAAATCACGGTGTGGCAACAATACTTATGGCCTAGAGAATTTGTGATCCACTCTGATCATGAAAGCTTGAAGTATCTTAAGGGTCAAAGCAAACTGAACCGTAGGCATGCAAAGTGGGTGGAGTTTATTGAAATATTTCCGTATGTCATCAAATATAAGCAAGGTAAGGATAATGTGGTAGCTGATGCATTATCTAGAAGGTACAATCTTTTTACTTCTCTCAGTGCAAAACTTTATGGATTTGAGCATATTAAAGAATTATATTGAGATGACCACGACTTTTGAATTATTTATGCATCTTGTCTTAAAAAACAGCCGTAGATGATTATTATATATTTCATGAATTCTTATTTAAGAAAAGTAAGCTTTGTATTCCTAAATGCTTTATCAGAGATTTGCTTGTAAAAGAAGCACATGGTGGTGGCTTAATGGGACATTTTGGGATTAATAAAACTTATAATATGTTGCATGAATACTTCTTTTGGCTGAAAATGAAGCATGATGTTTATAAATTTTGTAGTCAATGCTTTAAATGCAAAGAAGCTAAATCTAGATCACAACTAAATGGATTGTACACTCCTTTGAATGTACCTAATGAACCTTGGACTAATATATCTATGGATTTTGTTCTTGGTTTACCGCACACTAAAAATGGTAAAGATAGTATTTTTGTTGTGGTAGACAGATTTAGTAAGATGGCTCATTTTATTACATGTAACAAGACGGACGATGCAAAACATGTTGCTGGCTTATCTTTTTAGGGAAGTAGTAAGATTACATGGAATCCCTAGAATAATTGTTAGTGATAGGGATGCTAAATTTCTAAGTCACTTTTGGAAAGTATTGTGGGGTAAATTGGGTACCAAATTGTTGTTTTCAACTACATGTCATCCTCAGACGATGGACAAACTGGGGTGGTTAATAGAACATTAGGAGAATTGCTTAGGGCTATTATTTCTAAGAATATTAAGTCTTGGGATGAATGTTTGCCATTTGTAGAGTTTGCATATAATAGAGCAATTCATGGTACAACTTATTGTTCTTCTTTTGAAGTTGTTTAGTGATTTAATCCACTTAGGCCTCTTGATTTGCTTCCTATTCCTTCTAATATGTTTGTGAGTGACGCAGCCACAAGTAAGGCAGACTTGTTCAAAAGATTGCACAAGGAGGTGAAGGAGAGAATTGAAAACCATAATTGAAAACCATAATTTCAAAGTTGCTTCAAGGATTAACAAAGGACAGATGAAAATCATTTTTGGTGATTCTCATCTCAATGGAAGACACAAAGTTACATCCAAGAGGGGATGACCTGATCAAGTCCTTGAAAGAATTAATAACAATGCAAATTGACCTTTGCACGGTTGAAGTTGGAAATTAGAAGCTGATACGATTGACAAAGGACAATTGAATATTTGCACGGTTGAAGTTGGAAAACATTAAAATGTCAACAATAGTGTTTAAACCTACACAAGTGAAGCCTAATAGATTTCAAGTTTATTTCTTTAGCCACTCAAACATATCAACATTTGTTGAAAGATTTTATTGTTTTTTTTTTTTCATTTTGCAATGGTCAATTGGTCAAAATTGACTTCGTCATTTGTGGAGATTAAAGGGGATCGGGATTGAATCCCATCCACAAACGTCTTTTGTCGGGAGACTATAAATACCCACAATATGTTATGTAAAATTCAGATTGGTGGATAAATGTAATTCAAATTTCAAATTAAAACATTTTCCTTAGAAATCCGAGCATCATATTTGTCATTTCTAAGTTTCAAGCAATTCTTGTGGTAGAATTGCACCTAAGCCATTCAATCAAGCCTTGATCAAGTTCGATTGTGGAGTGACTCAATTTAGAACAAGGTTTCCAAATCTTGCTTCTAGATCTACAATCATAAGAGGTAATCTAATTCTAGCCTTATCTCTTGGTTGATCCAAATTTCGTATAAGGAGGTGTTAATTACTTTAATTCAAGGGTTCTTGCTTCAACAAAAGCTTGGATCGTTTGGCTGGGGATTAGGGTTGCCTTATAAAAAACATAATATACATTATTATATCAAAAAAGTGTTCATACATAAGTATTAATACACAACATAATAGTTAAGATATAAACTGTAACAGCCCAAAAATAAATATATAAACAAATAAAAATTATTATTATGTATAAAATAATAATAATAATAATAAATTAATAAAAAAAAAGTAAATAAATAAATAACCATTATTCCCTCTTTTTTCTTCCGTAAGTCACTTCCCCAATAATCTCTCCTCAACACACCTCACAATCCTGTGAAAGGAAACAGAAATGAAAAAACTCAGATTTGAGAAAACAGACATGCCTCACATCAAATTTATAGGAGATGGGTTGACAGAGATGATCAAGATTTACATGGGAGAGGGGAGAGAGATTTGAGATTTCTCGGTAAGTTATATTTCAGATCTCCTTCCCTTTTATCCAATTATTTAGTTTTATTTAGCAATTTAATTAGAAAGATACGTCATGATCAATAGTAGAAACAAAATAGAGACTAAATTGGCCAGAAGTAATTGCCAACCTAATTGGAAAAGTAACAAACAAAAATAAAAAGAAAGGATTAAACAAATTTAACTAATCAGAATTTCTTCTCTCTTGCAAAAACAAGCACAAAAAGGGTTCAGATTAAGTTTTGTTTTGTAGGAAGAGATATTTCTCTAAAAAGAGATAATGCATTTGAAGAGGTCAGTAGTTTTCCTTTTATTTTATTTAATGATACTAAAAGTCATTCTCAAACAGAGAGAGATAATTAAAAGACAGTAAGTAACCATTAGAAGGGTATTAACCATTAGAGAAAATAGAATATCTGGGAAATTTTAATGAGGATTAAATGGGTTGTATGAAAATAATACTATAACAAACATATATAAATATTTCAACACCTAATTCAAGTAAAGACTCTATCGTTCAAGACTCTAACGTTCGCATGAAATATAACACATGGGTCAACATAAATTAGAGAAATAATTTTATAGAGTTCAAATTTGAAACTGATGTCATGGGATCACATAGGTTGACTTGGAGTTCAATGGACTTTCATCAAGGATAACGACGGAATCGAACTTTCATTAAGGATATATTT
>NW_019268592.1:788458-828939 GCF_002738365.1 Cucurbita moschata | reverse complement strand
GGATACCCCTATCCCATCACGAGGGTACGGACGCGTACATCCAAATGGCAGGACAACGATCGTTATGCCCTGCATAGCGCTGCCGTGACGGTTTTAGTTTTAACGGGTCTCGGTGGGCCCCCAGAGCATGCCCACCGGCTAGGGACAGTGGCCCAACGGTGTGCGAACTATCTAGTGAGCCCATACTCGCACGTATGGGCTGCGTGTAGAGTATATGGTACACGTCTACGATTACCTGTTAGGATTACATCGTAGGAAAGACGAAACGAAACGAAACGAAAGATAGGTCCCATCATTTCATTGCATGTGATTGTCGCATTTAACCCCAATAGTGGGGTCACTTACTGAGTATTTCTTTAAATACTCAAGCCATGTGCTACTACATTTTTCAGGTTAAGGCAAGACATTCCTGTACGGCTGACGACGGCATCGCAACTCAAGATCATGGCACATGCATAGGATAGTGGCATTGATTTTCTTAGACTTTGGATAGAATAGAATGTTTTAAACTTAAACGCTTATTTATTTTATTTCAAGTCTTTTGTTGTGTCATTTTAAAGATGTTTTCGAAACACGTAAGTCCATGGCTGTGTTTTAAGTTAAAGGTTATGTTTTATGGAATTTAAATGAAGTCTTCCACATTTAATGTTTATGGTATGTATACAGTAGCGACCTTAAATTAAGTAGAAAATTTTGGGTCGTTACATAAACTTAGGAACAAATACAAAATATTTAAAACAAAAGGATGTGTAGGATGATGGTGAGACTTGTATATGGCACCTACTCTAGAGTTCACTTCCGAACTTGACCAGCTCCTTGTTTACTTGAAAAACATGGAAAACATGGAATGAGTACAAAGACAGTAGGCTCTTAAAAGTGTTCTTAATATGCTAGGGGTCTTATATGTTTCTTTTCTTGTTTTGGTTCTTGTTGTAAATACTTAGGCCCTTTAGTTATGTTCTTGACTTGTGAGTTCTTATCTAGATCTATCCTAAGGACCTTGGTCCTTGGATTTTGAGGTCTCAACCTTAGTTCTAATCTAAGGCTCTTAGTATTATGGTTCTGGGTTCTTGTCTTCAAAACTTAGATCTTGATCCATGTTTTAGTCCTTGTTCGTTGTCTTGTTCTTAGTTACTTGTTTTGTTCTTGTTTCGTTCTCCAAGACACTCCCCCTAGGATTTATGGTACTAGTCATGAACCTGACAACCTGTGTCCAAGGCTTCATACGTTTCAAGCAACACAGTATGAACCTACGTCCAAAACTTCATGCATTCAAAGCGACGTAGTCTGAACCCGCATCTAGGGCTTGCGCTGTGATACGGTCTATAAACCTACATCCAAAGCTTCTTACGTTTTAAGCTATGTAGTCTAATTTTGCATCCAAGGCTTGTCTTGTGATACAGCCTAAATACCTATGTCCTAGGCTTAATTAGTTCCAAACGACATAGTCTAAATACTTACGCTCAAAGCTTCATACGTTCCAAGCAGCGTAGTCTGAAACCCTGCACCCAGGGCTTGTCCTATAGTATAGCCTGAATACCTATGCCCAAGGCTTCATGTGTTCCAAGCGGCATAGTCTAAATACATACGCTCAAGGCTTAATATGTTCCAAGCAGCGTAGTCTGAGTCATGAACATGCTTTAGCGTGGGAGGTCTTAGATGTTTCTTGACTTTCTGTGTCTTGAGGACATTGGTCTCCTATCGTTCAGTGGCACCTAACATTCTTCTTACCAAGAATTAGGGATAAAATGACCAAAATGCCCCTAGAACTCCTTATGATATTTTAAGGTTTATGCATACTCCAAACGACTTGCTGCTTCTTGTAAGGCCTATTCCTTAGTTTTTAACAATAATTTATATTATTTTATTTGTAATTTAATTGTACATGGTATGAAAATCCAAGGTTATTAATGTAATCTTGAATAGTATGTGGTTGACATACAAGAGGATCATATTCAAGTAAAAACCTAAAGAGTCTATAGTATATGGATAAGGTTGGGTGCCTTATCCGGGTAACACTATTGATACACACACTTTGTAATTGCTACAAATGATTAGATCCAAATCATTCACGTGGAAGCATGTAAATGGGGGTATCCTATACAATGAGTTTGTATAAGACTGAACCATGAAATATTTAAGCACTCTTTATAAATCCGTTAATTGAGAAGATTAATATTTCACATGATGATCATATGCAACTCGATCTTCATCCTGAGTGAGTTATGTAATCCTGCCTCTAAGGGCTTGTACTTTGATTTACATGAGTGAGAATGACTCTTTTATTCGATTCAACATGCCTACCATTTTGGGGACTTGACCAAATAGGGAGTTGAGAACATAATATCGTGAGATGGAATTCACTCCTTTCCATATAAGGAAAATAGATGAGTTGTTCTCTTAATTACTGATTTCGGGACTTGAATAATGGGGCCCCAACCTCTCATTGGCTTGAGAGGGACTTGGTTTATGATTGGATCATAAACAAATTGTTCATTTAGAGAACCAGTGGTACTTAAGGTGAAAGATGTAATTACAGGAGTAAAACGGACTTTTGACCTAGCTATAATTATGAACAACTCGTGAAGAATCGACTTCCTTGTAATGGTTCTATTAGTGGACATAACTTGTCCTATAGTGCATAAGAGTGCAACTCTAGATCTACAGTGGAGTGACCTATATTTAATGAATGAAAATTGATTAATTAAAGAGTTTAATTAATTAATTTATATCATTGGAACTTATAATCGGTAGGTCCATAACATCCCCATGCTGTTAGTAAGTTCAATTTATTTGAAAGAAAATTTGAAGTTTTCAAATTGATATTTAATATATTAGATATATTAAATATAAAGGAGAAAATAAATTTAATTTGAAATGTCAAATTAATATTTAATATATTAGCTATATTAAATAAATTGAGAAAATATATTTAATTTGAAGTTTTCAAGTTAATATTTAATAAATTAGATATGGTAAATATAAATGGAGAAAAATATATTAATTTAAAGGGTTCAAATTAATATTTAATATATTAGATATATTAAAGAAAAATATATTTATTGTATCTGATACAATTAAATATTAAATCAATTAATGTATTTTAATATATTAAATAAAAATATATTTGAAATTTGAATGAGATTCAAATTAATTAAATATATATTAGGATATCTTATAATATCTAAATATGATTGTTATAAGGTTATATCCTAATATATTAAATATGCAAATATATTATTTGGCAAATATTCTCTAAGAGTCCCTATAAATAGGACCCTCGGGTTGAGCCAAAGACACACCCATCTCTCCCACTTTCTCTGGAGAATGAAATTACATCTTGAGAGAATTTTCGAAACTCTCCTCCAATTCCTTTGGGATTTTCTTTCAAGCGGCTCCCACAAACCTTGACCTTTTGTTCGAGTCATAGTAAGAAAGATCTTGTGGAATGTTGAAGAATTTCTACATTGTTGGAATACTCCGAGTAGTCTTGCAAACTAAGGTTTCTACAAAGGTAGAGTTTTAAATCTCGTATTTATTGATTTTCTTTTAATTCGTAATAAAAATCAAAACGGTTCTCAATACTTCCACTACGTGGATGAAGAGTTCATTCCCTTCAGTTAACGACAATCGTCAGCAACATCCGTTCATTAGGTGACATGGTGGAGGAGATCTCCGTCGTCAAGAAGTTCCTTCAAGCTGTTCCCCAAAGATTCATGCAAATTGTTATCTGCAATGAGTAGTTTGGCAACCTCAAGAACGTGTCAGTTGAGGAGGTCGTGTTGGGTTTTATGTCCTAAAACTCATAGTTTGTAAACAAAAACATATTCTGTTTTCAATAAAGTTATTAGTGATGTTTATTCAGCAAAAATTGTTATTGAATAAATTGAATTTTACCTTCATTAATCTAAATCCAATAAACTAAGAACACTCTGGTTATAGTATGATTACTTAAACTATATGTAGAGACATAAGAGTGGATCAAGTTCAAGTATATAGCCAAAATAATCTATAGTACAGGGATAAGGCTGAGTACCTTATTGTGGGGACACTATGGATGCGGCCCACTTTTGTATATGATATAAACAATGTGATCACTAAATTGTACATGTGAAGACATGTGAGTGGGGGTGTCCTATACAATGAGTATTGCATAAGATCGGACCATGAAGAAAACCACTCTCACTTTATAATGTTGTTTACTATTGAGACTGATTTTTTCATTTGATGACCTAGGTAACTCGATCTTAATCCTGAGCTAACTATGAACTCCTATTTATTCGGAATCATCCTTATATTTGCATAGGTGAGAGTAGCCTGAGTTCACCGACTCAATATGCCTCCAATTTCAGAGGTAAGACTAGTGAATAGCTGGGGACATAGGGTGTAAGATGGAATTCACTCCTACCCGCTTTTAAGGACAGTAGAGAGGTTGTTCCCTTAAGTACTGACTTCAGGTCTTGAACAAGGGGCCCCACCCTCTCATTGGCCTAAGAGGGATTCAGTTTAGTGGTTGGACCACAAACCAATTGTTCATTAGAGGATAAGTGAGACTTAAGGAACAAGAAGTAACTTTAGGGGTAAAACGGTAAATTGACCCAGCTCTAGTTACGAACAATCTGTGAAGGATCGACTTACTAATCATGGTTATATCAAATGGACAAAAATATATCTATAGTGAGGGGAGTGCAACTACTAAGCTATAGTGGAGTATCCTAGTAGTTAACGAATGTTGGTTAATAAGGTTAATGAGTTTAGTCGGTTAAACTCAGATCATTGGAGCCCATGATCTGTAGGTCTATTAGGTCCCCCTTCTAGATCATATCGGACTAAACCTTAGAACAGCTTGACGAGTGAGTTCGAAGTGTTCGAACTCAAATTAGGGAATATACGCTAAATATATACGATATATTTAACCACATTTTGTTTTAATTATGAACTAAATAAAAAGAGAGAATTGGAGATATTTAAATATTTTAATTATGAATAGGGATTCAAAATCAATATGTGCCCAAATTGATTGGGATTGGCATTTGATTTAATGTTAAATATTAATTAAATTGTTTAATTAATCATTTAATATTATTTTGATTTGAAATTAATTATTTAAATTAATTGTTGAATTAAAATAAAAAAAAGTCAAAATATTGACTTGGAAAAATCCATGTTTAAGCCCATGGAATATTGAGTGTCAATATATGGTTTAACAAATTTGCATGTTTGCCACGTAACCCCACAAATTTGAGTGGAATTTTGAGTGTCAAAATTTGGTTTACCAAACATGCATGTTTGTCAAATAAACCCCACAAATTTGATTAAAATTTTGAGTGTCAAAATTTGGTAATCACAAATTTGCATGAACATGCAAATATGATCAATAAATAGAGTGATCAAGGTACATGGAAATTCTTCTCGAAAAACTTTGAGAAAATCTCTCAAAATTCTCTCTTTATATATACTAAATTCCTATCAAGTTTAGTCACTCACCGGATTCCACAATCCCGTTCTAAGGCCAGAGAATAGTAAGGAAGACACTAGTGGTGGTTCAAAATCGGTTCGTGAGGAAAAATGAATTTGAACTACACAAGGTTAGTATTCAAACTGACTGAGTTTCAATGCTTTTGAACATGCTAGCTAATTTACTATAATTGATGTACTTAGAGTGCCTAATATCCAAATTGCTTCTGCACGTGTTATAGTAACACCATCAGGTCGTTGGTCGTCTTAAGATTCATGAGGAGAGACTTTGTGGCTATGAAGACAAAGAGAAGGAAAAAAAACCTCTTAATCACACATGAGGAGTGGCTGTGACAATACCTCAAAAATTCCGAACATTGTTAACCCTTAGAAGGACGAGAGAATGATCAAGTGTTACTCTTGTGGAAAATATGGGCACTATACGGTAGAGTGCCGCAAGAAAAGCGAGATGAGGAGGCAAATCTCACACTCATGCAAGATCGAAGCCCGCACTGATGTTGGCCGAGAAGATGCCCAACTTGTTGATGCTCAATGAAGAAAAGGTTATGGCAAAACTTCTCACAAAAGGAGAAGACGAGTGGAGACCAACATGTGGTACCTTGACAACGGAGCAAACAACCACATGATCGAAGATCGAACAAAGATCAAGACGCTTGATGAGAAGCTCATTGGAAATGTGATGTTTAGCGATGGATCAATTGTACCAATCCAAGGCAAAGAGATCCATCTTGCTCAAGTGCAAAAATGGCGACCAACGTTTACAAAACAAGGGATAATGATATGAACCAAGACATCAATCATGCAATATAAACTTCAAGGAAAATGTAAAGAAAATATTGTCAAAATTATCCAAAGTGTTAGGTTATGGAGCCTGCTGCTTATTTATAGTTGAGTCAACGGTTATACATAGTAAAACTATATTTGGTAAATGACATATGAAGTAAATTGTCATAAATAGTAAATAGCTGTGTATAGTAAAAAGCTATATATGGTAGATAGTTATATATAGTAGATGGTTATATCTAGTAAAGCTATACATAGTAAGCTAAACCATATATATATCCCCTCAGACACAGCTTTGAAAATGTACTTTCTATATTCTCTATATTCTCTCTTACTGTACATACTTGTAGTCATCAATATAATTCTTTAGCAAGAGTTCTCCTTACATTTTCTTTATCCTGTTCTTTGGTGTTCATCTAGATCAGGTGTGTGCGTTGTATCGCGATCCTAACAACTTGTATCAGAGCGATGCGGAAGTCACCACGATCTGTGAAGATGAAAAGTTCAAAGATTGGAATTGAGAAGTTCGAGGGATCCGATTTCGGTTTCTGGAAAATGCAGATTGAAGATTATCTGTATCAGAAAGGTCTTCACGAACCTTTGTTGGGGGTGATGTCAGATACCATGACTACAGAGCAGTGGAAGCTCAAGGATCGACAAGCCTTAGGGCTGATCCGGTTGACGCTATCCAGAATGTGGCGTTTAACATCATCAAGTAGAAGACAACATCAGATCTGATGAACGCGCTGTCGAATATGTATAAAAAACCATTGGCTATGAACAAGGTGTATTTGATGCGGAGATTGTTCAATCTATAGATGTCTGAAGGTCGATCTGTTATGAATCATATAAATGAATTCAATATGATCGTAAGTCAACTAAGTTCGGTGGAAATTAATTTCGAAGATGAAATTAAAGCATTGATTTTGATGTCATCTTTACCCAAGTCGTGGGATACTGTTGTTGCCGCAATCAGCAGTTCCCGAGGATCTGAGAAACTAAAGTTTGATGAAATTCGAGATGTAGTTCTCAGCGAAAGTATTCGCAAACGAGAAATTGAAAATTCATTTGGTAGTGCTCTCAGTGTTGACCAACGGGGAAGAAGTAAACTGAAGGGCCGAAACAAAGGGCGATCAAAATCAGAGAACCGAAAAAAATATTCAAATAGACCAAACATAACGTGTTGGAATTGTGGAGAAAAAGGTCACTTTCGGACAGATTGTACAAGACCAAAGAGGAAGCAGAATCACAAATCCGGAGATGATGATGATTCTATAAATTTAGCAGACGACGTTGGGGATGCTCTAATCCTTTGCGTGGATAGTTCGATTGAATACTGGATTTTGGATTCAGGTGCATCTTTTCATTCGTCTCCAAATAAAGAGTTGTTTCAAATTTGAAGTCTAAAAATTTCGAGAAGGTGTATCTTGCGGACAACAAAGATTTGGAGATTAAAGGAAAAGGAGATGTCTGCATAAAAACTCCGACAGGAAATCAGTGGACATTAAAGGATGTCAGATATATTCCTGGTCTCAAGAAGAATCTGATCTCTATTGGTCAGTTAGACAGCATAGGTTATGCAGCAAAGTTAGGGAAGAGTTCGTGGAAGATTATGAAGGGTGCTACGGTGGTAGCACGTGGCTCAAAATCTAGAATCTTATACACCACTGCAGGGTGTATGAACATAGTTGCTATTGCTGAGAGTGCTTCAAATTCAAGTCTATGGCACAATAACTTGGACATATGAGCGTGAAAGGAATGAAGACGCTGGCTGCGGAAGGAGTTTTAAAAGATCTAAAGTCTGTTGATCTAGGTCATTGTGAGAACTACGTTATGAGCAAGCCGAAACGAGTTAGCTTCACAAGGACTGATAGAGAATTGAAGAAAGTGCGATTGGAAATGGAACCAGATGTGGAGCAAGGTTCGAAGACAACGAAGCAAGTGGGAGTTGAGCTTGAGTTGGAGGAAAACTCACCTAGTGATGTTGTAGTAGATACTCATGAAACTCCTGAGTCTACTGCTGAGGAACCAGATGTGGAGCAAGGTTCCAAAACCACGAAGCAAGTGGGAGTTGAGCTTGAGTTGCAGGGAAACTCACTTAGTGATGTTGTAGCAGATAATCATGAAACTCCTGAATCTACTGCTGAGGAACCAGATGTGGAGCAAGGTTCCAAGACCACGAAGCAAGTGGGAGTTGAGCTTGAGTTGTAGGGAAACTCACTTAGTGATGTTGTAGCAGATACTCAAGAAACTCCTGAGACTACTGCTGAGGAACCAGATGTGGAGCAAGGTTCCAAGACAACAAAGCAAGTGGGAGTTGAGGTTGAGTTGTGGAGAAAACCACCTAGTGATCTTGTAGCAGATACACAACAAACTCCTAAGGTTGTTGTGGAGGAATCAGCAGTAGAGCAAGTGGCACCTGAATCGGTGTTGAGAAGATCATCTAGTACTATCAAAGTACCAGATATGTATGTACCTTCATTACACTATCTGTTGCTGATGAAAGGGAACCACAACCCTTTGAGGAGGCCCAACAGTTGGAGGATACAACCAAGTGGGAGCAAGCCATGGATGATGGGACGTCTAGGCTTCAAAAATGAATTGTACTGAGGCTGAGTACGTGGCAATAGCTGAAGCTGGAAAGAAGATGATATAGATGACTGACTATCTGAAAGAATTGGGCGAGAAACAGCACGAATAAATTCTTTATAGAGATAGTCAGAGTGTCGTACAGTTGGCGAGGAACCCGGTCTAACATTTAAAGATAGAACACAGAAGGCGATACCATTTCACTTGCAGGTTAGTGGAAGATAATGATGTGTTTTGAGAAGATAGAGGGTGCAAAGATTCCAGCAAACATGTTGACAAAATGTGTTGATGTTGGAATATTGAGGTTGTGCAAAACCTCAATTGGTATGGTGCAGTAAAGATATTCATGATCGTTTGAGAATGAAATTATTGGTTGACTCGAATTAGTCTCCAAGTGTGAAAATTGTTAGCTTATTTATATCTGAGTCAACGGTTATACATAGTAAAACTATATTTGGTAAATGACATATAAAGTAAATTGTTATAAATATTAAATAGTTGTGTATACTAAAAAGCTATATCCGGTAAAGCTATATATGGTAGATAGTTATATATAGTAGATGGTTATATCTGGTAAAGCTATACAGCAAGCTAAACCATATATATATCCCCTCAGTCACAGCTTTGAAAATGTACTTTCTATATTCTCTATATTCTCTCTTACGTACATACTTGTATTCATCAATATAAATCCTTTAGCCAGAGTTTTCCTTACATTTTCTCTATCCTATTCTTTGGTGTTCATCTAGATCGGGTGTGTGCGTTGTTGTGCGATCCTAACAAAAAGATGTGTCAATTCATGTCACATTGAAGAAGAATCAAGTTTCATTGTTATAATTTTGGTGGATCATAATGGTGAGTTATGATGTTTATTTAATGTATTTTAAGGCTTATTTACATGGTAGTTAATTATAACCATAATGTATACATAAAGACTAATTATGATCATAAAATATAGTTACAACTCTTGGAATGACTCATGGAAGATTAAGGGTTTTTATTTTGCCATGATATCTATACAGACCTTTCCCCCATAGCATCTGACGATGCATTAGTACATTTAGCTCGACGAGTCAGGTCGAGGAGGTACGTATATGAGCCTGCCTTATCGGTCCATGTGTGTGTTCGTGGGTTGTGTGTGGGTGAAATATCACACATCCAACCCTACCTGGATTGGAAAGAGTTCAAGGCCATGCTATATTGTTTTTAAAGTATAGGCCCCATCATGTATGTATGTGTTTGTTTTACCTAACCCCAACCGTGATGTTTTTTACTTCGTATTTTTTAAAATACTCAAGCTACATGCTACTTTTATATTTCCCGTAAAGTTAAAGCGTTCATGTACGATGGCGATGATACTGGAATGACCATGAAAACTAAGTTAGGATAGTAGTATGCATTGTTTTTCTTTAGTAGTTTCATATGTTTTTCCGGAGCTTTTGTTTTTTAAATGAAACTTAGGTTAATCTTTTTTGTTTTGAAGTTGATGTTATATTATTTCTTATTTTTCAATTGAACATATAAGTTTTTCCCGATATGTTAATAAAGGTTTTTGCACGTAGTGACACTTATCGCCACTAAAAAGTTTTAAATAGTTGCTAGTTGATATTTAATTTAACTTAACCCTGCATATTTGATGTCGTTAAGGAATAATTGAGGGTTCATTCGGTTTTGATTATTAATTTCCAAACGTGATAATTAGAAATGCGTCTTGAAAACGTGTAAAATATGTGGGAAAATATGATGGAACACAAATATGGTGCTAAACATAAACTGTCTCTATCGTTTTTTGGTTTAAACAACTTGGTCCGAAGTGTTCTGCAATTTATGAGCTGTCCATCTCATGTTCTTGAAATTACTATTTGTTTTTCTTTCTTATTATACCGTTCATATAGTTTAAAATACATGTTTTCATTTATATTTCTAACTTTTATCAGCTACAATATAAACATAAACACAACTATCATAACTTCAGTTCTATTGACTCAGCGATGTCATCATCTGTGTACGAATATCATACATTTACCGAAAAGGAAATAACACATGACTTGAGTATTTAAAAATACTCAATAAGTAACTCCACTATTGTGGTCAAGAAATGTAAACTTATGAATCATGTTGGGACCTATTCTTTTATTATCATCATGACCTTAGTCACACTTTATTGTCCTGGCCGAACTGATGTGCATTACTTCTCTATACACGGCCTACGTGTGTATATGTACCCCTAGACCTTGCCTTCGACTAGCGTACACTCACACTGCCAGAAAAGTTGTAGAGGGAAAGGAGCGTGCATAATATTATAGTGGACATAATACCATAATTTACGCATCCATACTCATCGTAAGGGAGAAGTATTTAAATGCACGTGATACACAATATGTATGAAGTCTCCATAATTTTCAATCATGCATGTAAGTATGATACAAGTCATATCTCCATTTGTTTAAAAACATAATTTTCATGAATAGTATACATAACTTAACAATATTTTATAAATGTGAAATGTACATGTTAATGTGCATGACATAAAGTATAAAGTATAGAGGTTATAATGCATCACACAATATGGAAGTCATCACAAGATATATAACATAATTTGTCATCACATAGCATAACATCATACACGTCAAACTGTAATGACCCTAATTTCTTATTAAAAACAAGGTCGTCACTGCATGTATGACCTGTCTAATATGCTGCGGACAAGTTCAGTTAAATCATTTCGTAAACGATGTCATGAACTTACATGTTCGTAAAATGCATTTCAAATAACAGTGACCATCAATGAAAATT
Source organism: Cucurbita moschata (assembly GCF_002738365.1). Classification (NCBI taxonomy): domain Eukaryota; kingdom Viridiplantae; phylum Streptophyta; class Magnoliopsida; order Cucurbitales; family Cucurbitaceae; genus Cucurbita; species Cucurbita moschata. The sequence continues at coordinate 817,293 of NW_019268592.1, read as the reverse complement.
TTGAAAACAAAATAAAAAAAAGTTCAAAATAACAAAACCGCTCTAATATAACCTAAGGGCAAGAATGCAAACATAAATGCAACTATCCTACCTTCGGTTCTATAGCCTTCACAACGATGTCATCATCCGTAAAGAGATACCTTACCTTTACGTGAAAAATAAGAATAGCACATGTCTTGAATATTTTAAGAAATAGTGAGCAATATTGAGGTTATGAAATGCAATCACATGCCATCATGATTGGGACATATCTTTTCATCAACATCATGGTTTTTCTCTCACTTTTCAGTCTCTACCAAATTAGATGTGCAATACTTCTCTACACACGATCCATACATGCGCACATGGACCCTAAGGTAGGCTTGTATACATACCCTCTAGACTTGGCCTTCAGCTAACGTACACTCACGCAGTCAAAAAGCTACAAAAAGAAAGGAGCACATATAATATCCTAGTGTACATAATATCTAGTGTACATGTTCGTACTAACCCTAATAGAGAAGTATCATGATCCACATGACATACAAAATAGATGAGGTTCCCAATTTTTTAAATCATGGCATATATGTATGATGCAAGTCATACTTCTGTTCTTTTCATAAACATAACTTTTTGAATCACATATGTAGCTTAACGTCTCATAAACCTAGAGTGAATATGCTTACATAGTATGCTTGGCATAACATGTAGAGGTTTCATGCACAAAAAGATCCATAACATAACATAATCGTCTCATGATATAAATTATAACATAGCATGAACATAACATAATACATGTCAAACAATCACAAAACACAAAACATATTCAACTTGGATTTTTAATCTTACTTTTGACGAAAATTTCTAGGTTCAGCTTTATGTAGTTCGATTTCACCTATTTTATCTCATCAACTCAGAAAATTGAACTTAAAATCTAACCATGGGACCAATAGAACTTAATTACTTATAACAATCATAAATAATTATTTATGATCAAATATTACGAGAACAATAGTTTATGTTGAAATTTTTTGCCTTCATTCGACCAAAAATACTTTTGGGGCCAAAACGGATAAAATTAGCTAAAAGGACAAAGTTTGGCTGAATAGAAGCCATCGTGTTGAAGACAACCACTTACACGAATTGATGACTTGGAACAACTGGAGTCGACTGCTGCGTCGATTTTGCTAGAAAGATACTCACAAAAGTCTCATAAATTGGCTTCATTCTCTCTGGAAGTGTTTATCCCATTAAGCGTGCATCTCGAAATCAATGTTGTGCATGCTACAATATCAATTGGACCTTTCCACATCCTTGCATTTGAACTATATATCAACTCACCAAACAAACAAATGCTAGCCACACTCATCAACCCATTTCTGTACACATTTTGATTATATTAACAACAATGTATTAGTCCCTCAAGAATCCAACTTCAACCCACAATAAACAAGTCCGTGAACTTCAGTACTCAACTCAAATATTTCACCATTAGTAGATATGGTTTTCTTTAGAATTTTCATTTCAGACTTTCCATAAAAAAAATAATAAAAATCGCGTCAGGTAAGGAAAAGTTTTCACACTCTTGTAAAGATTGCTTCGTTTTTCTCTTCAACCGAGGTAGGATTTCACATATAACCTAAAGGCACAACAAATATACTACAAGCAAAGGTTACAAAATTCGGATAAGATTTTATGGAGTCTTCATTTCTCACATAACTATTCAGCATAGCATGGAAAGAAGATTACTTAGGATTATTGGAGTCCTACGTTAAACAATTAAGGGAAGATCATGGGTATACAAGTAAAGGGCACTATCTCAATAGGTTCCGGCCTTTTAGGAAAACAAAAGTAAAGTCATGAAATGTTAAATTGAAAGTCAAAAATATCATACCAATGTAGATGTCCATTATCTGTACCTATTCACACCTTTTGTTCGTTTAAAAAATTAAATATAAAAAACTATAAAAGTTAACGTCCAAAGTAAGTTCACTCTTTTCATTGTATCGAAAATAAAATTTAGATCCCAATAAAAAACACCCAAAACTCTAAACAAATGACATGTAAATTCAGAAAATACGGTAAACATACTACAAATTAACCTAAAATTTATTATAATACTTGGAGTGCTCACCTTTCACTCCCTTAATTTGAAGAAATTCAACATGGCATGTATCGTAAGAGTTTCGAAATAAATAAAATGTGACTATTCTAATACAAATTTCATGGTCTTCAATGTGATACCACTGTCATCTGTACAGGGTGTCTTGCCTTTACCTAAAATACAAGAATAGCACAAAGCTTGAGTATTTTAAGAAATATTGAGTAAGTGAGCTACAAACACATACAAAATGATGAGACCTATCATTTAAAATCGTCTTTTCTTAGGCGATCAGTCCGGGCAAATTGGATGTGTAGTACTTCTCTACTCACCATCCACACGTGTGAGCATGGACCCACCAAGTGGGCTCGCACACCCCCCGGGCATGCTTGTCGGGCTAGATTCTTTGGGTTGTTGCCGGACACCTAGAAGGAATAGCGACCGCCATTGTATCATGGTAAGCATGATGGTCATTCACGTCTCATAGTGTACGCATTCATACTTATCATAAAAGGGAATTATTTCAATGCATGTGAATATACAACTATGCATGAGGTCCCCATATTTTCATCATGGCATAATAAATCATGCAAGAGAACCCTAGTCTTTCATCACGTATGATATGCATACATAAACTCTCATACATAACATAACTTTCAAATCNTTCCAATTATTTTCGGGTATTTAATTGACACCAAATTTGGCAAGCATTTATATTTCATATGGACAGACTTGACTTTAAAGTTGCATGCCCAATTTTCCTGTGGAACACGATTTTCGAGGTTAAAGCTCGTGGCCCTTCAACAAGCCTATCTTTGATACTCATGTCTACTCGTGGCCCTCATCTTGCCTATGCCTCGTCTTGTCTTCAATAACACTTAGTGTGTGTTAGATGTTGCACCGTTCTTCTTGGTCGCATCATGGCACTCGTCTAACCCCTCACGTGGTCGAATGGGCACCACTTGAGGATCGCCGATTTTGTTGTCGTAATGTGAAGGTCACAACCTACTCTCTTTATAGTATGGTTGTGACACCGAGCGCAGGTTTAGAAGGACCATCGACCATCAATCATTCCCATCTGTCATGCAATTTTTAAAAACATTACTATCCACATGGTTAAAAAATATTAACAAGATATTTTTCTCTTGATGGATACATGAATATGTGTTCCACATGCACATCTTACCCAGTATATAGAAGTGGAAAGAATGGTTTACGGATACATGAATATGTGTTCCACATGCACATCTTACCCAGTATATAGAAGTGGAAAGAATGGTTTACGAAGTCATAAAAAAATTCAGACTCTTAATATATCACATTTGTTTGTCATCCCACCTAAACCATATTAAACATTAGAACAATTTGTTACTGGCTAGAGGAGGAAACTTGTTTGTCATCCCACCTAAACCATATTAAACATTAGAACAATTTGTTACTGGCTAGAGGAGGAAACTTAGAATATCAATCTAGATATAACGCATAAAGAAAGCTTAGTACATTTTTTTCTTAGTACGCAGCAGAGGCATATAATTTTTCTGCAAAAAGCAAAGTAAAATTTAGAAAAAGCAAAGTAAAATTACTAAATATGATCATTTCCATACTTAACTGAGGGAGGAAAATCAATGGAATAAAATTTTTTAAATAAAAAAGATAAATAATAGGGGGAATTATCTTCTTCTAAAAATTTCCTTCACTTTTTATAGCATATTTAAAAAAAATGCAAACTCAAATTCTATAAAAAGCTTTTCTATAAATTTCCTTCCCATTTTATAGCATATTTTCAAAAAAAAAAAAAAAAAAAAAANAAAAAAAAAAAAAAAAAAAAAGCAATATTCAATGCTATAAAAACACATTTTTCTTGTAGTGGGGCCGCATTTCGTGGAGGCCCAATACCGTAGACGCACGCCTAACAACTCTGGCGGCTTCCGACGCGTACTCACGGCTCGGCTCGCACGTGGACGAGGTCGGCTCGACTCCATCGGACCTCCTTGGCTTAATGGTAGCTCGGCTTGTCGGCTCGGTATACCCACAGAATATCGATTATAAGGTTTTTGGTCCTTTCGAAGCTGTTTCTGCCCTAGTTTTTGCATTCTAAAGTCAGTATGGCTCTTAATAGTCAACAATGATTTTGTTGGAAGTTTAGCTTAATAACTAACATGAAGTTTAGCTAGAATACGTTAAGAGAATATGTTATGTGGTTCTTATAGGACATAATTAACCGTTGGAATCAACTTGTTGTGAGTGGCTTCGACCAAGGCCATTGAGGTAAGTAACTGTATTGTTGTAGTTAGCTTATTATGTGTTGTATGATGGTACGTGCCCTGTGGCCCTTGCATGCACTACATTTTATGTGATTTGACTATGTGATGTATGGATTATGTTGACCGTTGATGTTATGAAAAGTGATGGTTGATATACTAGTATTATATGCCATGAAAGTGATGAATGTTGTCATGTATACACGTATCGTGATGGAGTTATGTTATGAAATGCTTATGGAAATAGAATGTATTTTCATATTACGTAATATGCCATGTAATGTAAGCAATCGGACCTTATGCATATTTGTATGTCATTTGCATGGGATACTTCCCATTTATGTCACGAAAGAATGAAATTCGATATTTATGTTTGCCATGATATCATGCGGGCCTTTTTTGTTTTGTGGTGTCTGGCAACATGTAATACGTTGTGCCGGACCAAGCTAGACCCAGGGGTACATATACGGGCCCACCTGGTGGATCCATGTGCGGAGAAGTACCATACATCCAACCATACCCAGAAAATAAAAGTATCCAAGGCCATGTAAAGTTTACAAATGTTAGGTCTCACTCATATGTTACATGTATTAGCATTTCTAACCCCAACAGTGGGGTGACTTACGGAGTATTTCATAAAATACTCAAGTCACGTGCTTCCTACATTTTTCAAGTAAGGCAAGGCGACAATGTATGGCTAACGGTGGAGATGAGGTTACCATGGAAGTTTAAGGAGAGGGCATAGTTAGCAGTTTATTTTTTATTTGGGTTTTTAAGTTAGATCGTTAAACATTTATTTTATTTAAATTTTCTGATTCAGTTATTGAATGTTTCCGTTTCAGAGTAATCTTTAGTTCAAATTTTGAACCTTTATGTAAGACTTGTGCTGTTTCCAAGATTATATATGTTGAATTTGCCTCTTAAAGATTTATGCATGTATGGATGACGTCACTGATTAGGTTAAGAAAATTATGGGCATTATAGTTGGTATCAGAACCCTAGGATATAGGTCTTGTAGACTGGCTTATGATGTAGGCCTAACGTACTTTCATGGTCCTCTATCAAGCGCACCGTCACCATCAGGTATGCCTTTTTAAGAATTTAAAATTCTTAGTTAGATGATGCATGTAGTAGTGAATATGTATTTTGTAATGAATGATATGATGTACATGTGTTATATGTTGGCATGATTTATGATATGTCATGTACTATCGGATGGTTATGTTAATGCTATAGTTGTATGTATGAGTGACTTGTCTAACTACAAATGTTTATAGAATCTATTAGATAAGTATGTGACTTAGTGGTTATGTGCACTGTTTAGATGCCACCTAAAACTCGAGTTGGAGATCTTAGGGGATGACCGTTGCTTAGGAGTAGAGGAAGAGGAAGGGGACGTAATTTGGAACGAGAGGATTCTATAGAGTAGTCTCTTTCACCATTAGCAACACCTCAAGCCACACCAGACCCTACAACTGTTCTAGTAGATGCATTGTAAACTGTGATGCAAAATCTTACTGCCAACCAGTAAGAAAATGCTTCTACATCAACCATAGAGGCTAAGTATCGGCGAGATTTCAAGAGGGGTAACCCTCAAAATTTTAAGGGGGCATATGACGGTCCAACGGTGGCATAGATGTCGTTGAGATTCATTGAGATAGTATTTGGACTGACCAACTGCCCTGAGGCCTATAGGGTGGAGTGTTCTACGTTTATGCTGCATGATGGTGCGGAGTTTTGGTGGCAGACAACTCGCGACCTTTATTAGCCCTGAGGGTAGTGCAGTCTCATGGGCGACGTTCAAGGATGTCTTCACTGAAGAATATTATCTAGAGGATGTCCAGCTGCGAAAACAACAGGAGTTTAGTAAATTGAGTCAGAGGGGACATACTGTCACTACCTACGCCAGGGAATTTTCTAAACTAAAGCGTTTTGCCCCAGAATTGGTGAAAACGGACTACAGAACAGCTCAACGATTTGTACTGGGTTAGATATGAAGATTCGCAACACTGTTGAGGTGATTGTGCCTACCACTTACACTGCCGCCCTGAGAGCAACTAAGGCTATGGAAGGACTTGATAGTTCGCGTGAACCTCCTTCATCACCAGTGGGGCAGAAGCGACACCACAGCCAGACTAACGGAAATGAATTGTCTTTTTCACATACAAAGAATCGATCCGACAAACAGCGCCATGATTTTAAGCGTGGAAAGCAGGGCAGTGAGAACAGATCAGAAAATAGGCTCAAGTGCAAGGAGTGCGGTAAGAATCATTGGGGCCCGTGTTTGGCTCGCTTTGAAGCTTGTTTTCGATGTGGAAAGGAAGAGCATTTGGCTAAGGACTGTCCTAGAGGTCATACTAATGATACCAAAATTCAGCAGAGGCTATTACGCATCGCAAATAACCCCACTCAGAACCGTCCTCCAGCGAGAGCTTATGCCTCTACTAGTCAGGATACTGGAAACCCTGATGCAGCGATGACAGGTACACTAAATGTTCTTGGTCACCTTGATTTGACATTGTTTGACTCGGGATCTACGCATTCTTTTATTTCTACTATTTTTGTTAGTCAAGCAAAGTTTGTGTTAGAACCTTTATTACATGGATTCTCAGTAGGCACCTTGGCAGGGGTGGATATGATTGCTGCTGAGTAAAATTAAGTACTTGATATATCTATGTATGATGTAATTTTTGGAATGGATTGGTTAGCGAAAAATTATGCTAGTATAGGTTGTTACAAGAAAGAATGGTGTTTACACCACCGTCCAAGACCAGACTGAAATTCAAGAGCACGAGTCTAGGTACTATACCAGATTTTTCTTGCCCTAATCCACTAGGGTACTGTACAATTACTACAAGAAATAATGGATACGATAGCATACGAAAAATGCTATAAAAGACTTTTTATAGCATTTTTCGTACGTCGTGATAACCTATGTTATTAAAAGTCTAAGACTTTTTATAATGTAATTTTATAGCTATAATAGAGTATAAAACTATAACTTATATACATCGTTATAAAAACATTTGATAGCATTCTATTAAAGCTATAATATGTTTAATTTAGCTAAAATATTACGCTTTCTTTTAATTTATCATAACAATTTTTTAACGCTATAATATAGTATTCATAACTTTAATCTTATGCTATAAAATATTATTTTATCATTTTATTATTTAAATATCATTTCAATATTTATATTTTGATAAAATATTTATTCAAGTATTCATTTTTAGCTAAATCCAACACTGAAATTACTTCATTTCACATTAAATACCCTAATTTCTATTCACAATTGAAACTTCATCATCTTTTTACCTTACAAAATTAGTATTCGATAATTTCATAGAATAAAAAAATTATTCAAACAATACAAAATAAAGTATTCTCCATTGATGTTCGATTGTCTTGGGCCGCTATCATTTTATGCCTTTTTATTGTAGATCTTCCATCACCTTCCATTTCCTATAAATAAAGAGAGTGTAGCATTTGTACCTCCATATGTGTAGGTCATGAGCGCTCATGTGGTATTCTCATCCTTTATAATTCTTTTGTTGACTACTTTGCTGTGATATTTAACAAGATGATACACAATCATTGAAGAAAGAAAAAGCTAAATTATGAGAAGTGGCCTGAGAAGTGGCCGGAGCTAAATATTGAGAATAGTTAATCACATTTTAAAAGANAAAAAAAAAAAAAAAAAAAAAAAAAAAAAAAAAAAAAAAAAAAAAAAAAAAAAAAAAAAACTTTGCAAGCTTATTATTTATGGTTCCAACAAAACTGAAAAAGAATTCTTCCACATATTTGTGTTCTTATCAAACTAATATGAGATCATGTGGAAGAAAAAATAATACAAGCAAAAATCAAAAGAATGTATGTCAACATGATACCTGATGTGGAGTCTTCACATCCCTCGTGTTATTGCTACCTTCCAATATTGAGGAATAATAACACAACAAGATAACCAATGAAAACAAGTTCGACCATGCAACTCAGCACAATATCACAACAACTTCAATGAGAAATAGTGCACTTACACTTACCATTACACTAAATATGTTGCTCTAAGTAAAAGCTGCTTATAGCTAAATTAGATCTTTGGCAACCAACCTCATTTATAATATTAATAAAAATAAATAACATTTCATAAAGTATTTATATAAATTGTGCTGTAATTTATGCTTATAGAAAAACAATATCCCTCCTGTTTTAATTAATAATTTGTTATAAATGAACGCAAAAGAAAAAAGAATAAAGTTTTTTTTGAAGTATTTATCAGACATGCTTACATCAAAATTTGTTGTAAAAATGACAGAGGGGATAAACAATTGTACTTACATACCTAAAACTAAAAAGACATATTAATATCTAGAAAACTACATTCCCTGCAACCCTTAATGCTAAACAACCTATCAAAACATACTAACAATCGGTGCAACTCAACAACCATTAGATAAAGCTTTACAACAAATAAATTGTAAACAACCCTCATTGATATGGTGCAAACATCATTTATACATTGATATTGATCTTATTCTCATAAAGTCTCTAGTCAACAAAGAAACTTTTTTACTGATCTTTTCTTTACCATGGTTAATAGCTAAATAATAATGGAATCAAATAATTTATACATTTATAAGTCTGTATGGTGTGAATAAATAATTGATATCACTAAAAAATGAAGTATTTTTAAATGAAATGGTTTAGTAAGGAGTAATAAAAGCTTTAATTTGGTCCCCTAATTGGAGGAAGTAGTCCATAACTTGAGTTCATCCTCTTATTCTTCTATAATATGACAGCTTCACTTTGAGTAGAAGAGAATGAAAGCGAGAAAGATGACACATTTGACCAATTAAGAGAAAGAAAGTGTTTAAATTTGCTAAAAGCATAACTTTGGAACTTCGATATGTAAAGACGATATATTGATAAATCGAAACAAACAGAAGGAAACGATGCCTACTAAATTGGAAGATCTACTAAAGTATAACTCACAAAAGGTTGAAACAAAGCGTAAACTCTAAAGGTTGATGTCAAAGAAGTGAAACAAATTCTACAAAGAAAACAAATAACAACAAAATTCTATGAGAATTACACCCTTGAATCTAACTAAATCTCTTAAATTGATCAAAAGCATCATTTTCCAAAACTCCAAAACTGAAGGCTGAAATCAATTGAGAAAATGAAGGGCCTACAGAGAGAGAGAGCCAAACATCAAAATACAGAGAAACCTAAACCCTAGAATAAAAAGAAAGAAGTATCATGTTTAAGAAATGAGAAATAGATTTAGTGGTTGGCTAATAATTGTTTATTTTTTATACGATAAATTTAGTTGAGCAACATCCAACGAAACCTTAATAGAGATCGTAAAGAAGAAAATTTCTAAAAGAAATGAAGTGATGAATGAAGGAAACCTGGAGCAAGATTCGGCCAAATGAGTTTCTAACAAAACTTTAATATCAGCAACAAAAGACTAGTAGCCATGAAAAGGGAAGGAACCTATTGAATTTCTCATGGCTTTCAATAATGATTGCCTTTTGGTGCTTTCGGTACTTTTGCACTTCCTGACCAATACCCACAAATCTATTGTAGAAGGCTATAACAATAAGAAAAGATAGTGAATCAACCAGATAAGATGAAACTGAAATGAAAAAGAATGATAGTGATTTGAGATAGATACGATCCAGGGCCTTGGTTAAGAACAAAAAGAAAACAAAGGAGTGGGAGTAGGAGTGTGAGTCCCCTTAGTGGTGTGCAAATCAAAAGTAAAAAGGATTGATGCTGTAATAGCTCTTTTTTAAAAATAATATAACAAAATGCTATAAATGAAGCAATTTGTTGGAGTGCTAGACTCTACGTCTCCGCTTCGGGTTGAAATCGAAGGCCGAATGTGAAGGAACCCAACCCAATTCTAAAAATCATAATTTCGCCTCCCCTATTTCGACAATGCGTCAACGGTCCCATAACGTCCTCAACATCGATTTCTGATGGTCAACTTTCTTCGGCACAACGATCCCTACGTCGATACCTTATTTTCACTTGGTTCTTCCTTCGAACAGCACTCTAACGTTCTGTGAAACCCCCAAAATAACCAGTGAACCAACCCACACGATTTCCTTTCCAAAGCACTTGGTTTTTCGCTCACTCAGACACACTTGGACACAAAAGGTGAGTTTGGAGAGAAAATCATTTCCAAGGGATGTGAAAGGTTGGGCATAGAGATATAAAACGGTCAAAAAAAACATTTTTCATGAAGGTAATAATTATCTGGTCAGAAATCATGCATATTTTCCGGCGAGAATAAATGCTACAACCTAATATCCTTTCATTTTGGAAATAAAAATAAAATCTTAAAAATAAGAAAAAATGAAAAAATCTTAATCGTACGTATAGTTACCTTCAATTCAAGACATAAGGATTAATTATAATAGGCCTTATTTCACTATGACTAACTATTATGTATAGTTTCAAAGTCATTAGAAGAGATGTAGGGGCTAAGCAAAGACTTATAAGTGTAAACGGAGCATAATGCTCCTAAGGTTCCTCAAAGAATTTCAACATTTAAAATATCCATGGCTTAAGATTCTAAATAATTTTTATTGATAAAGATATGAAGAAATATTCAAGGTTTCAAGTAATTTGGATCAAGTTTAGAAACTAAATCGAAAAAGATGATGAGTTAAGGCATAGAGTAATCAACGAGATTGACTGCATTTCACAAAGATACAAGATCTTTCCAGAACTCCAAAGAAGATGACATGGTGAAGTTAATGATTTATGCTCATTTAGAGCCTTGAATGTAAATACAAGATCTTTCTACTTCAACTTTTTCTATTATCAAGATATGTCCAATGTATTCTGACTTTAATTTGGATTTATAAATAAGATGTATTTATGTTTTGTTTTAAATGCGAAAAATGTTATGGTTCTTTTTACTCCATCTTTTATGATTTTAAAGATAGTCGCGACTCAAGCTTAAAAAATAGGGTCAGGGCATTGTTCGTTAGAGAAACAATGGTATTTAAGTTGTAAGACATAATTACAAGGGTAAAATAAATTTTTACCTAGTTATAATTACAAACAACTCGTGAAGGATCGACTTACTTGTAATTATTATATCAATATACACAACTTATCGTGGAAATGCATAAGAGTGCAACTTTAGTTTATAATTTATAGGTCTATAAGGTCCATGCTAGCTTATAATAATAGTAAAAGGAGTAATTTAATTGAAAGAAAAGATGAAGTGTTAAAATTGATATATAATACATTAGATATATTAAACATAAAAGGAAAAAATATATTTATTATATTTGATACATTAAATATTAAAATAATTATGTATTTGAAATCCGTTAAATAACTATATATGATTCAAATTAGTTAAGTATATATTAAAATATCTTATGATATTTTAAATATAATTTAAATAATATATTATATCTACAATGTTATTTGGTAAATTTTTTTTTTAATTTTTTTATTTAGGATTTTCTTACCAAATGCCCTCACAAGCCTAAACCTTGTGTTTGAATCATAGAAAGACTTTGTGGGATAGATTCAATCGTTAAAAGAGTTGGATCAAGTAGATTAAAGACGTGCCAAAACTTTCTTTACATTTCTGCAATGTAAGTTTGTATAATCCTTAATTTTATTTAATTCTAAATAAATTCAAAGTGGATTCAAATTATTTCGTTGGGCGAATAAAAGGTATTTGTAATGCCCTAACGAGAAGAAAAACAAAAAAGTGGAAGAAGAAAATCAAATGGGTTTAGGATGCACTTTTAAAGAATATTTCAAATAAAAAAGGTAGTCTACCAAGAGCCTTATAGATAAGCTCTAGAAAGTATCGTGTATCGTGGAACATTTTTTTTTTATAGTCTCGAGGATAAGGAAATCGCACGTAAAGCTAGCTAAATGTTGAAGAAGGAGCTAACCACGATCAAAGATTAGTGGCCGACAACAATAAACAATAAGCCACTTCGATCATTTCATTCTTCTTGTCCTATTTTGAACTCCTCAACCCTAGTTTTTTATCCAATTTTTTTAGTTTCTTTACTTTAACTCAATTTATTACCTCTTTAAAAAATTTAGTGACATTTGAAGTCTCTAAGTATAAATATTAAGACTCACTCGAACGAGTAAGAAATCATGTTAGAATTTTTGCATGAAATACGAATAAGTAAGAAAGCATGCTAGAATTTTTGCATGAATAAATAAGAAATCATGTTAGAATTTTTGCATGAAATACGAATAAGTAAGAAAGCATGCTAGAATTTTTGCATGAATAAATAAGAAATCATGTTAGAATTTTTGCATGAAATACGTGTAGAAATCGTTTTAGATGGATTTAATAAATAAGAAATCACGTTAAAAACCTTCTTCAAAAGAAGTATTTTAAAAGGGCTTTAGAAGGAACTAGTCAAATAAATGTTAGAAGGAAAAAGGAAAAGTAGTAAAGAGAAGAGTTTAATAAAATCAAAATGGAAAATGAATAAAATATTATTAAATTTGAATTAAGGAGGACATAAAGAAGCTGTATTTATAGATCACTCGTAAACATTTTCCTAATTGATGGAGCTCAACAACTTTCCAACCCTTCCAGAAAAATGTCTTTTTTAATATGCTATTAAATGTGAAGCCATTTTTAGAAAAGTAAACTAATATTAGGTATGTTTTGGCTTTGAATAATATGTTATGTTATAATGTTAAAAAAAATGTTATTATAAGTTAAAAATGGCATAATATTTTAGCTAATTAAACATATTACAACTTTAATAAAACACTATAAAATGTTTTCATAGCAACATATGTTAGGGAATGAGTCACACATTGGCTAATTTAGGGAATGATCATGAGTTTATAGGTAAGTAATACACATTGGCTAATCTTTTTAAAAAAGCAAAGACATGGGAGTTTTCACTCAAAATGGATAATATCGTACCATTGTGGGTTCGTGATTCCTAACATGGTATTAGAACCATGCTCTTAAATTAGCAATGTCTAAAAAGTAATAAACTCAAAGGCCATGGGTGAGAGATATGATATACATCGCTGTCTATTTAAGTTACGATATACTCAAAGGCCTAGAAGCAACTCTTCAAGTTATGACATACATCACGGTCTATTTCTGAGTTTTGCATCTTTTTAAGAAATTTAATAATTTCTTGAAAAGTCTAAAAAGTAAACCAATTAAAGGCGGTCTATTTATGAGTTTTGCATCTTTCTTGAAAATTCAATAATTATTTGGAAGTCTAAAAATCAAACCAATGTGTTTAGATCATTTGGGTATTGTATTTTCTTAGAAAATTCAATTATTTTTTGGAAGTTTGAAAAGCAAACCAATGAGTCCAGATTATCAACAAATACTATGTTTTCAATCTCTATTTTTCTGAGAGATAAGTTGGGTGTTATTGACCAATACTCGTAAAGACAAGTTGGGTGTTATTGACCTACCCTCCTAAAGCTACCCTCCTAAAGTTGATCCTACAAATCTTATATGTCACCTTTTGTAGCCCAAGGTTAGTATAGGACATTTTTTCCTTTTTTTTTTTTTTTATTATTTGTTACAAACGTTAGATTTTTTTTTTTTTTATGAATTTTTTTTTTATTTTTTTTAATATTCTACTCTGAATGTTTAAGACCACAACATTGTTTCCTTAATTTTTAAAAAGAATTTTCTCACACAATAGATATGTCATGCATGCAATGACAACCTTGTTTATAATAGAAAATCGAGTTTTTATATTTGGTTTCAACAGCTAATATTACAACTAGCCGCTCTTTTTCAACAGCAAAAACGTCATTATTCCAAGAATCTTTCCATATTTTTAATTCCTTATATAGAATGAATTTCTAGATGGTCAAGAAGGGAAAAATGACCAAAAAGGGATGAAGAATTTTCAAAAAAAAATGATAGAACTTTTGAGAAATAATAATAAAATATAGGACTATTCCTTCTCAACCTTCACTCCTTTTATTCACTGTAACCGAAGGAAGAAAGGCGAAACAAGACTGAGAGTTCACTCCTTCCTTTGTCTCTCTAGTATACACTAATGTCTATATCATTTGTTATGAAAGGAGGGTAGTATGGTCTTCTCATACTAGTGAGTTTGGTGTACTCTATAGGGTATGATTTAGTGTGGAGTACTTTTTTGCTGCCTCCTGAGAGATGTCCTGAACCACTAGACGATGGGGGCATACTTGCCCGACTGACATCATACTATCTATGAGAAGAAAGAGTTAGAATAGTTTTTAGAAATTCTCAATATAAATAGAATCGACTAATATGATGCAATTCGAAGGAGTTTTATGTCTTGCATTATTCCAGAGAATGATATATATCAATTCTTTGATTTAAATCATACGAAGGCTAGTACCCTTCGGGAAGTTATTGGTTTGCCATATGCTATAAACGAACGGGATCAAACTCTCTCATACTTAATCTCTGACGAGTTTTAGAATCAATGAAGACGCTTAGCAGCTTTATGGGGGAGTCAAATCAAAGAAAAGAGATGAATGAGACCCGAAACCCTTTCCCTTCACTTTCCAGTCAAGTAAAGAAAAGAAGAAGAAAACGAAACCAACCCTTTTCCTTACAGTTCTTGAATCAAAGGAAAGAAAGCAGCTTAGAGTTAGAGTTTCCCTTTCTCAAAGAAAAGAAGGAAGGAACCTTCCCTGGAACCTATTTCCCTTATGAATGACGGAAGGAAAGAAGAAGATCAAGCTCAATCACTATGTGCCCGGCTATCGGTTTCATTGCTTCGCTCCTCTCCTTTCCAGTCGAGTTGCTTCGCTCCTTCCTGATTTTATTGTATTGGTCTAGTTGCGGAGCTGCTTTTCCTATTTCTTCTTTCACTGTAACCTCGTTCTCTTTTCTTTCTTCTCTTTCACTTACTCTCCCTGAACTGTAAAAGAAAGATCAATACTAAATCAAGATTAATTATCTATCCTTGACTACTGAACGAACACTGGGTAAAGCATATTCAGTAGCTCTTTTCTCCGCTCCCTAACTGATTTCACTCTCGGTAATATGGGGGAGGTGTTTGATTCTTGATCTTTTCCTTCACCTCCTAAAGCTGCACCGGATTGAACTGCTTGCTTGACTTTGGCTCTTCTCCCTGTCCCTTCTTTCACTGCTTGCTTGGCTGCTCTCTGTCTTAGCCTTTCTTTCTTTCACAGTAAACTAATAAGACTGAACTCAAGCAAGATTCCTCCTTCTCCTTTACAGTTCAGGCAATGGGTTCAACCGAGAGGTGAATAGAGAGTCAATTCATTAGCAGCTTGACAGGAGAGCTCCGGCTGCGCCTTTCCTTTCTTTATTACCAGATGCTCTTGTGAGTGAGTTATTCTTTCACTCTTTCACTCGGGTTGAACTAGGTAAGCTGGATGAGAAGATGGACTCTCCCTATTTCTTCTTTCAGGAGGTAAATAGGTTAAAGCATCTTCTGTCCTGTCCTTTACAGTCTCGTCGAGCTTCTCTACACCCTCTATCCCTATTCAGTAAGAAAAAGAGGAAGTGGTTGACACGCTCATTCACTCGGTAAAGCTGCTGAGGATTTCATTGACTCTGCCTGAGCTCTCAACAATACTCCTATTAATTCCCCTGCACCTGATTGAACAAGGTCATGTGAAAGTCAAGACTCTACTCCTATTTTTTCTTCTTTCTCCTTTACAGTCTTTGAAAGAATCAACCTTATTCCCCTACTCTATTTTTGCATTCTCCTTCACCTATTTACCGAGAAAAAGAAAAGAGATAGTTCATGGAGAGTCAATTCCTTGGAGCTCAATCACCTAGTTCAAGAAGGGGGAGTCTCAACGAAAGAAGAATGAGACAGAACCTTTCCAGTCGGTAAAAGGAATGAGACTGAACTCTGCTTCACCTTTTCTTTTCCAATATGACCTGACTGACTGTAAAGAGAAATACTCCTGATTTGATTCATGAGAGTGAACTCCTTCCTTTTCCTGCCTGATTGAACTCGGTAAAAGAGAAAGATCAAGGAAAGCCGAAAGATTCTTGATCCTCTCGCTATCGGTCTCACAAAGAATTCCATTGCCTTCACTCCTTCAGCTTTTTCGATATGACCTGACTGACTGTAAAGAGAAATACTAATTATTCATTCTCGTTCACTCCTAAACCAACCTTATACTCTGTGTCCTTCCCTTCACTTGACAGAAGAGAGAGTCACTGAATTAGCTGCTTTACAGTCGTCGAGCTACTTACTCCTATTCATTCTCCGATTCCTTCTTTGACTCGGGTTTCACTATTGGCCGGTCTCTATCTGATCTTGATCTTTAATTCTCCCCTCCCTGAATAAGATTAATGAAACTCGGGAAAGCCTCTACTCCTTTATTCATTCTCGTTTAAGAGGACTATTACTGATTAACCGTCACCTGTATTACCATCACTACTGAACCTCTACCTTCTTGTCTTGCTTTCACTCAATCACCTATTGATTCAAACACTCTTTCTTTCCTTGAACTCGGTCAAGCTATTTTCCTCTCCTTTCTCAACTAATAGTAATTAGTAAAGCGCGGGAGCCCTACAACTAGCATAGCAGCCTTCGGTCGTAAAAAGGCTGTAAAGCCCCTACTCCTAAGTTGGAGCAACAAGCAAGGGATTGAGCGCGTCTTCTATGAGAGAACAAAGCATGTCGAAGTCGCCTTATGTCATTTTCTCGGGTAAAAGGTGATTGCGGAAATCATCAGAAGAGCAACCATGAGAAGTGAAGATCAATTGCCGATCTCTTCAGGAAAGGATTGGTTTGGTAAAGGCCCTCCTTTTTCTTTTTCTTCTCACTCGCAAACAGGGAATGATCTCGATCCATGCATTCTCCATCCAGTTTTCCGGGTAAGATGTGGAAGTGATTGTTTGATTCTTCCAATTTTCTAATAAGAAGAGACATAGAATTTCTGGGTCTGACTTTATCCCTTCTTTTCTTATTAAGGTTAGGGAGCTTTTCGTCTAGGATGTATTAAGAATCTTGAAATAGATTATATCAAGTCAATAGAATGTTGCATTCTTTATGCTTCACAACTTTGAGTTCTAGATTTCGATAGGGACAACCACATCAGTTCGAAAGAGCTGGGGGTAGCGTGGAGGGAAGTTGTTCGAAATAGAAAGTAGGTCATGATCGTAAGCGAATGTGGTCCCCACTTTTTAGTGTCCTGCGTTAAGGTCTTCCCAATCCGAGTCGATTAGTAAAAGATCTAGTCTGCATTGGATTTCCATTTCCTTCCCTTTCCTCATGTTAGACCAAGTGAAAGGAGCGCGATAGAGTGGTAGGTCAACCAAATCAAAATCAGCAACGGGATCCGCTTCAAGACCTCTTCTCTTTCGACCTGTAAAGTCAAAACCCCTTTCTTTTCATATTGGATTGGATAAAGCATGAATTTGACTTTCCCCTAATGCACCAAGCGAGGTCGGTTGGAAAGGGTATGGATGAATCTGAGCTCATTCTATAGGTCTTGCTTGTGAGAAAAGCTGGAGCATAGACTGATGTAGCCATCCATTCCAAGTAGTGGTTTAGGGACAATCAATCCGTAGTGCCGGGAATGACGTAATGATTTCAGCAAGAGCAGCCGGATGAGCCTGAACGTCTGGTTCGGAGGGCGGGGCCGACCCTACTATTTATTATCATTATGCCTTTTCTAAATCTGACTTGGTTTCACTCTATTTGTGACCTTACCTTTTCTTCCCCCTTTTTCATTTCGCCGTTGAAGCTATCCCCTTGTCTTTTCCGTGATGTCAGGAGCTACACTTCTTGCGATCTTTCTTTTCTCATTTTCTGTTTGCATTCGTCCGTAATTGGGGTTCCCGGGTTGTTGAGAGTTCCAATTTGAGCATTATTATCTGGAATCTTCCGAAATGAAATGAGTTCGATAAAACAAGCAGAAATCCTATTTTGAAAATAACTAAAATACTAAGAATAATAAATAAAACAAGTGGTACAGCATCCTCGCTAACTCAAAGGCAACTACTAACTGTCAATCTTCCATCCTTTCTTCCCTAAAGTTAGGGATTGTCTAAGAGTTCGAAAAGGTCGACATATAATCAATAATTAGGCCCTACTTAATTAATTAATTATCTTTAACTCAATAACTTGTCTCTTCTTTCACTCTGTCTTTCCTTTCTGAAGGTAAAGCATATGGAATCCTTCTTGCACTCCGTCACCTATTCTATTGGTCTCACGGCTGAGATTACCTTATTTGGTCTGAGAAGGACTAAGTCCAACTCTTTCGTTCAGACTTGAAAGACTTGAAGGGGAAGATCAAGATCAAGAAGGAATCTTGAGGATTTCCTGAGAGTTCACTCTCATTGATTCTTCGATAGTCTTGACTTAGTAATTACCTCTGCCCTAAATACCGGTATTTTATCTCAAAAAATAGGGTAAAGATACACTTTTATACCCAAAAATACGGGAAAGATAGAATGATTTCTAGTTTAACTCGACTGTAAAGAAAGAAAGGTTTAGTAGTTCAGGAGAAAGAGAAGAGAAAGAAAGGATTTGATCTCTAAAAATAGGGAGAAGATAAGATTTCTTTCTTTATGGTCTTTACACTAGAAGGAGAATGAGAAAGAATCCCGAGGATTGACTTATTAATTACCTTGTGGTTGAAAGAAGAATAGGAGGGTGATATCTTTTGTGAGTAAACATTAGTGTGTCCTTGTGTAACTAGTATACACTAATGTCTATATCATTTGTTATGAAAGGAGGGTAGTATGGTCTTCTCATACTAGTGAGTTTGGTGTACTTATAGGGTATGATTTAGTGTGGAGTACTTTTAAAGTACCCTATAAGTACACCAAACTCACTAGTATGAGAAGACCATACTACCCTCCTTTCATAACAAATGATATAGACATTAGTGTATACTAGTTACACAAGTACACACTAATGTTTACTCACAAAAGATATCATAACCCACTATCAATAACTTCTAACTCAAACCAATGTATACCTACTCCTTAATCTTCCGGGTGCGTTGTTTAACTGTTGCATCGTTGACCGGACCCTCCTTTACGGTTAGGTACCCTCTACTGTGCGCACAAGTCGAAGGCGTAGTGGCAATTCCTTCGGTTACTGCTGTATCCTCATCCAGCAGCGCGGGGTAGAGATACGGAGGTTTGACGTTAGACATTCAATAGGCTACTACCTTACTCCTATCGCAGGTTGGTATTCTTACTTTTCTGATGGATGGTTTTCGTAGTTGTTAACATAAATCAGAACTGATCAATCTGTAGGGCTCCATCCACTGAGTGCCAATGCCGAAGGCGTAGTGGCATTTCCTTCGGTGACTGCATCATCCCTTTAAGGGGTGACATCCTATTGCAGGGCGAGTGGGTAAATAGCTTATTAAGTCTTGCTGTACCTTACCGTATCAGGTTTTTGACTACGGGGAATTTGACCACTGGGGAATTATGCATTTTTCTGTGTAATATACATTGCTTATTACCCACAAAACATCTTGCTGTACTTATTTATTGTTTTGACTTAACCATTTTGTTCTTTTAATTATCATCCTCTACTTATTTCTAAAAAGTTTCGTAATTAAAAAAATTAATCACGCTCGAATACTTTTATTGTTAAAACCCTATTCACCTCTCTAGAGTTGCCATATCGATCCAACAATTGGTATCAGGGTGGGTTGCTCTTATAGATTTTTTATATAAACTTTATTGTTAGAACTTATGGCAAACCTAAAGATTAATACTGGTTTTAGTGAAGGACAATCAACCTCTAGGCCTCGGGTCTTATTTTGATGAAACAAATTATATATATTGGAAAGCTAGAATGAAAGTTTATTTGCAATCGGTTGATTATCAAGTGTGATTAAATGTTAATAAAGGTTCTTACATTTCAATAAAAATTGTTAATAATATTGAGGTGTCTAAAATAGTGAGGAATTTGACGAGCATGCTATGAAAAAATCATATGTTGTTTTAATACCAGTGCTATGAATTTAATAGAGTGTATGTATGTTGTATATTAAATTTGGAAACTCTTGAACAAATCATACATTTCCCATCACCCTCGTGGGCTGGATTCCGATAAAGTGAAACACCCAAAATACCCTCCAAAGTATACTTCCAAATCAGTCCATGTTTTCTGAAGTATTTACAGCAAAAACCACAAACTTCGATTCCCTTTTCGAATCACATCGCGACTGAAGCAAACACATAATTTTCCTCTATCTTTCTTGCATGTATGATCAACATGAATGAAGGATTCCGAGTCTTTGGGCTCTCCGTGGCTGCACGGGCCACAATCACCGGTCCATTGGACTTATGGTTCTGGTTGGAAAACTAAAAATTAAACTATTTTATATTTTGTTTCCGATCTCATCCCATAGGCTTTTGAAATTCTTTCAATAGGACTTTATCAAATCAACGTGGATTTGTCTAAATTATCTTTAAAAGCATGGGTTTGATCAATTAGCCATATGAAGAAGGGATTGAAATAATAGAATAAGATATCCGAGTTCCTTCAACTAGGTTGATTCCATTCTTGTACCTAAATTTTGGAAATCTTAAATGTATCTTGAATTGTAAATAAAAAATAATTAATGGCTAATTTTACCTTAAAATTTGTTACCCAAAAGAAATCCATGAATATCAACTAAAACAGAATATAGTTCTAATGCTTCCCAAATTTTATAAATAAAAAAACTTATCGTCACATCATAGTAATAATAGTTATAAAATAGCGTATTGTTTTCATAGGCCCAAAAAATCTCAACCAATTTTAGTGCAATCAGTGGACTTAAACGACACCGTCATATTGTCAATATCATACCCAACTAAAAAATTCGCCATCATACTGTTCCCAATGAGTGCATCATTGTCGTCAACGCCCATCGCGGTGAAGCAAAAGGACCCATCCGGCATCTTATTGAAAGTCTGAACCGTACTCAATCGCAAATCCACGTCGCCATCAAAGTGTAGAGTCATCACCAAATCCCCCAAATTATCTTTGTAGCAAAGAGTATCGTCAATGGGCTTCGACGGGATATGCCGCCGAACTTCAGCAGCCAATCGTCCGTACAATTCTTTGGGGAGGAGAGTCTGCGGCGTGCCGGTATCGAGAATCGTGTTCCCCTTGGCCAGAGGTCCCGACATACTGTACGGAACAAGGGTTTTTCCGACAGAGATTCCCGTGAGGGTGAGAGAGTAATATGTCTGGTGGGATACTCGAACGAGTTGGGCTGTGATGACTCCGGGTCCTTGAACTTCAGAACCCGACCCGATAGAGAGGCTACTTGAGATTCTCGGGTCGGTGTTGTATGGCATCAGACAAAGGGAGAACTTTCTGCCGCCGACCGATGGACCTATCTGTGAATATGAATTTACATTAACTATAAGGTTTTAAACTTTATAGTTATTTGAATAAGAATATAATAAAATGTTTGTTTAATATTTAATGCGAATAATGTTTTTAAAAATAATAATAATAATAGAAAGTGATAATATATATACCTGAGAAACGAAGGAAATCGCTCCTCTTCCAAATCCGATCAATCCCATTTCATTCGCATTAAACGTTCCACTATTATTATGTCCACAACCAAACACCACCTCCGGAAACGACGTCGTCGCTCCAGACCTCGAAGTTACAGCCATTTTTTCAGTCGCCAATTCTCCCTGCGTAGATCCGCTTTCATACCCATAGTCGTATTTACACGTATCGGTGCCGGAGCACGCCGCACCGGACCCCCTCAAATGGCACTGCGGCGACTTGCAAGAAAGGGTTCGAAAGGTTGACGATTTCGAAGGGTCGTAAATCGGGTTCGTTTGCTGATAACATTTCACACATGGACGACACTGAGCCCAAAATAAATCGCTGCCAGTGTCGAGGATTGCATGCACCTCCGTCGACGGCGTTCCGACGGCGATTTTCACTATAAATTCGCTGGTTTCCGGCCAAATTTGTGATTTGGCTACCATCGGTGAAACGTTGCCGGGTGAAACACGGCGGCGGATGAGTTCCAGCTTAAGACCACTGCCTTTGTCCGCGGTGGACTCGGCGATGGAAAGCAGTGCAAGAAGGAGAAATATGGTAGGCGCCATGGGAGATGATGAAATAATTGCATGGATTTTAGATTTCTTTGTTTTATTTATACGAGTTGAGAGATAATGACGTGGAAATTGAAATTATTACTTAAACTTAGAAAGGATGGCCGTATTTTTTGGTAACCCTCACTGTTTTTTTTAATAAAAAATAGAATGTTATTTAAGTATTTATTTAGTTATTTCTATTTAGTGAGATCGTATTAAATTTTCATATTTTCAACCATTTATTAAATTTAGTTTTGATCTAAATAAGATAAACAAAAATACTTAATTACAAGTATATTTTTTTATTCTATTTTAATAATTATCTTCCAATAAAATTAAATAAAACTAGGTGAACTTTTAAAATTAACTTCTGCATGGTAATTTTAAAAAAAATAGTATTTGACTACAAATAAATGTAAGGTTTTTAAAAATAAAATCTTTTATTTCATTTAATTAATTAAATAAATTTAAGGTATTGCTGGATAGTTAACTAACAATTTATAATCGCGTTATTTTATTAATTCCAAATTAAAATTTTGATCTAAATAATGTAAAGAAAAAAATATAATCACAATATTTAAAATTCTAGTGCGGGAATAAATAAATAAAATAAAACTATATAAACTTTTAAATTTAACTTATATATGGTAATTAATTAATTAATGTTTGTTATTATTAATTAAAACTTTAATTCTATAAAGAAAAATATTTTAATAAACCGTCCAAAAATAAATAAATAAAAGAACCAAATATGAGTATGTTGATAGTCTACTATTGGAAAAAGTTATTTTTAATTTTTAAACAAAAACTCATATCAAACAATGTTTTAGAACATAAGAGTAAATTTAAAATTGTTAAAATCATTTCAAGTTCAAAATTATTTTAAAACATATTTTAATCACTCAAATAACCAATTATTATTTAACTTTACATTTCATAAAAATCGATTTTGAATATTTATAAGAATATCAAATTTGAATATTTATAATTATGTTGTTGTTACGACACGATTTTCGAGGCTTAGAAAAATCAAATCGTGACTAAAAAGATGAAATAAAAAACAAATAAAATAGAAGGTAAAAATCCGATAAGATTTAAAACAAGAAAGGGAAGTCAATGACACCAAAATTAAACATAAAATTAAAGTCAAAAGTTACACAGGGGTAATATAAATATAAAAGAAAATATAAAAGACTCCAAATATGAAAACAAACTGACGCTCTGGAATGACACCCCTGTGTGACAGTGCAGCTTTCGAACACCTTCCCGTCTCGACTAGTACCTAAAAAAAAGGGGAACGGGGTGAGTATAAAAATACTCGGTAAGCAACTTACTTGTAGGCTCTTTTCGCATCCTTATATTAGTAGGTATCCATGGTCTTATCTCTGTGTTCTAGTGAGTGTGAATCAAACTACAACTCTCTTTTCTGTATCTTAGGAGGTTTGCCCATCTTATGCAGTGGAATGATCAGTGTCCTAAGGTGGGGCGCGACCTCACAAGTAAATCTGAGAGGATCGAATGGCTGGATCTGAATAAGTAACTCTGCGTGAACATCATCCATGGAGATTAGTTGACAACCCTCCCACGAGACCATGAATCCACTAAAATTGGGGGTTGCGATACCCGGTCTGCTGGTCAGCTATTAAGGCATCCTACGTGGTTCTACGTTCCCTCACTCAGGAATGGATTTCTATGGCCTAGGAGTCATGTTCAGAAGACCACTAGGTTGGGGCACCTGTCACACTTCCTTGTCCAGATCTGTCTGGCTTAACAATCTTAGTACCGGAGTTCTGTCTCGATGATACGGTATCGGAGCAAAGAGGGAAGTGTTGGTTTTGGTGACACCATCCACCCTGCTCAACTAGTCTTTCTTGGGCGGACTCTTGATGGCTTAGGATCTCACAAAGCTTCCTTTGGATGAACTTGTTGGTTCTCTCATGACACATGAGATTACCATGAAGGAGCATATGGAAGAGGAATCCAAAAAGAAGAAGAGTATAGCCTTAAAGACCATCACTTTGGAAGTTGACTCCGAAGATGAGGAAGTCCTTAACGAATACGATGTTGCCTACTTCACACGTAAGTAAAAAAATTTCAATTCAAGAAACATTTCACAAATAAAAAAGAGTTAAAATGTAAAAAAAGCAAAAACGATGAGGTAATATGCTATGAATGTAAAAGGTTGGGTCATATAAGAACGAATTTTCGTCTTGTCAAATCATCAAAGAAATACCAGAAAAAGCAATTAAGACTACTTGGGATGATAGTGATGAAAGTGGAAGTGACGAAGAAGTAACAAATTTTTGCTTCATGGCTCATAATAACAAAGATGATGAAAAATAGGATGAGATAATTCTTGAATCTCTTTCTTATCATGATTTATTTAAAGTTGTTGAGGAGATGTAACTTGATTTAGAAAAACTGGTTGAAAATAAGTTGTGGTTCAAAAGAAATATAAATCTTCAATAAGTTTTTGCTAAATTAAATTTCTTGACAAGAAGAGAACCATCCTAATATTGTAAACTTTGAAGTACCTTGTGAAAAACATGTATTTCAGGGATGAGAAAAATGCATTAATTGATAAAGATAAATTTATTGAGCATGATTGTTGTGAAAAAGATTAATTAAATTGCTTAAAAAAATGAATAAAATAATCTACAAGAATCTATTAAAAGGTTAACATGCTTAACAATTAGATAAAATAGAGGTAAGCATTAGCATTGTGATGATAAAGGAGAATTAGGCTGTACCTTCAAGTTCAATATTTGTTAAAGCATCCTGTCTAAGCCTAACACGTGTAAATTTGTATCTAACTATAATAAATTTAGATTTGTACCTATACGTCATTATACGTCATTATTGTGGTGTTGAAGGTCATATTAGACCTAAGTGCTTTAAATTGAAAATTTCTCAAAATATTCATTCATGAAGAAAATTTTCCCAAAATATAAAATTTAACGATATTTTAAGAAAGAATTTTTTTTTATTGAAAATAGAATACATAAACTTAGTCTAAGAAATAAATTCTTGCATAATGTTTATGTCTCAAGCGGTAAATTTGGACATAAAGATTATTCTTGTAACTTATCCAAAGACAATGTCTTTAATACAAATGAAACATGAAATGGATATCTAAATTTGTGAAGATTAACTTTCTAGAATTCAAACGAGTATGGGTACCAAAAAGTCAATCTTGAAAATTTTTGTTTTTAGGTTTGTTATAAAGCGTCCAAGAAAAACAAAGGGTACTTTGATAGTGGTTGCACAAGACAAATGACCAAAACCAATCCAAGTTTGTGAATTTGAAAAGGACGGTAGCTTTGTAACTTTTAGTGACAACAAGAAGGGTAAAATAATTGGTAAGGGTACTGTAGGTAATGACTCTTGTACTCTCATCGAAGATGTACTTCTAGTTATGGTTTGAAAAATGATACACTTAACCTTAGTCAATTATGTGATAAAGATTTTAGAGTTGTATTTGATAAGAATAATAGCATAATTTAAAATGTTAGTGATAGAAAAATTTTAATGGTTGGAAATAGGGATAACAATGTATATATTATTCATTTAAATGATTGTCGTATAAATTAATAACAAGTTTCTTTTGGTTTTAGATGATAATTTCTTGGTTATGGCATAGAAGATTAGGCATGTTAGTATGCATTTGATTTCAAATATTTCAAAAAATTCATTAGTCAGAGGTCTTTCTAAATTTAAATTTGAAAAAGATAAAATTTGTGGGTTGTCAAGTGGGTAAGTAAACTAAATTGTCTTTCAAATCTAGAAATGAGATTTCTAACGCTAACCTCTTCAACTATTACTATACAATTATTTGGTCCTTCTAAAATAGCTAGCTATGGGAAAATTACTATGAGAAAATTACTATGTTTTTGTGACAGTTGATAATTTTTCCACATTTAATTGGGTTTTGATAATAAAACATAAGAATGATGTTTTTGGAAAGATTTGATAATTTTATGGGGGAGAATTGGACAGTGTTGCATATTAAAATTTTATTTCCAAGTACTCCCCAACAAAAGGGTGTGGTTAAAAGAAAAAAATTGTAATTTACAAGAATTTGCTAGATCAATATTAAATTGTAATTTACCTAAATATTTGTGGGTGAAGCCATTAACACCGCGTTTGTTATGTTTTAAATAGGGTTTTAATTAAATCGTCTGAGATAAAACTATTTATGAACTCTGTAATAATAAAATTTCAAATATTGGGTATTTCAAAGTTTTTTTTTTTTTTTTATGTAAATGTTTTATTTTGAACAACAAAGAAAATCTTAGAAAATTTGATTCTAGGACGAATATTAGTATTTTTTTTTTAGTTATTTTAGTTCTCTAACAAGAGAATTTTAATTATTGAAGAATCTATATACCTGTGGTATTTGATGAATCTTGTAATAATGTTTCTAATGAGTCTATTTATATGTGTAGTGATGATTTAGAAAGAAAATTTGTAGATTTACTTGTTGTTAGTGATAAAGGCAAAGAAAATGTTACAAGTAAAAAGAAGTGAGCTTACATGAAAAAAAGAAGAAATTCTTATCAATGCCAAAAGAATGGAGGTATGCCTTATTTCATCCCAAGGACTTGATTCTTGGTGGTCTCGAACAAGGTGGTACTTCTATTAATTTATTCAATAATCTTGTTTTTATTTATCAATTGAACCAAAAAGTCTCGAGGATGCTGAAAATGATGAGTTTTGTATTTTAGATAGGCAAGACGAACTAAAACAATTTGAAAGGAATAAATTGAGGAATTAGTTAGTAGGCTCTCTAATATTTATATTATTGGAACCAAATGAGTTTTTAGAAATAAAATTGATAAAAATGAGAATATTATTACAAATAAAGCTAGACTTACTGCTAAAGGTTATTGTTAGAATGAAGTTATAGACTATGAAAAAACTTTTGAACCCGTTCCTAGATTAGAAGCTATTAGAATGTTACTTTTTTTTTCTTCTTACAAAAAAATTTTGTATTGTATCAAATGGATGTGAAAAGTGCATTCTTGAATGTTTATATTATAGAGAAAGTTTACGTAGAACAACCTCCCGAATTTGAAAATGTTGATTTTCCTCATCATGTATATAAATTGAAAAAGGTTGTTTATGGCTTAAAACAAGCTCCAAGAGCTTGGTACGATAGACTTATTAATGATATGCTATTAGTACAAATATATATGTGGCATAGTGAATTTGAGATGAGTATGATGGGAGAATTTAGTTTCTTTCTTGGACTTCATATCAAACAAAGATAGTATCTTGGTCAGAAATACACTAAAGATTTGCTCAAAACGTTCAAGTTCAATGAAGGTAAGATTGCAAAAACTCCCATGAGAACATCCACTAAGCTTGATAAGGATGAAAAAGGTAAATGTGTGGACATTAAATTTTATCGATGTATGATTGATCTTTACTTTACTTGACCGCTAGTAGACCCGATATTATGTTTAGTGTATGTCTTTGTGCTAGGTTTCAATCTTGTCTAAGGAATCTCATTTACATGCCGTAAAAAGAATATTTAAATATGTGGTTGGGACGGTTAATAATTTAGGATTGTGGTATCCTAGAAATGTTGAATTTAAATTAGTAGGATATTATGAAGCGGATTTTGCCAGAAGCTTACTTGATCGTAAGTACAAGTGGAACTTGTCCAGTTTTTGGTAGTTAAAAGTAAAATTGGGTCGTCTTATCTACTACCAAACGAAATATATTAAGGTTGCTAGTTTTTGTGCTCAAATTCTTTGGATAAAACAAACTTTTTGTGATTTTGGATTAAAATGGGACAGTGTGTCTATATTGTCTATATTATGTGATAATCTAATAATTTAACCCAAAAAAAAAAAATCCTATTCATTATTCTAGAACTAATCCTATTGATATTAAAAATCATTATTTTATTAGAGAGCAGGTGCAAATGGATATATCTTTCTTGATTTTGTAAACTCTAATATTTTCACCAAGTCAATAAAGAAAATTTTTGCATAGATACACTTGAATGTGATATATTTTGAAATTTATAATCTTGTTTATAATTTTTGAAGGCATGTTGTTTGGGGAGCCATTATATCATTCTTAATTTATTATTTTCAAATCGTTCTTCTATATGATTCGGAGAGAAAATTAAGAAAAAATAGGTGGTAGGTTGGTTGTTCTATAATTTTTAAATTACTTAGTTGTTGTGATGTTTCATAATTTATCGAGGCATTAATATAGGAGGAGAATATGATCTCAAGTGAATTTCAAGTATGAAATTTATGATGATATATTAGCGTGTATTACTTTTGTTTCTATGATTTTTTTTTTAAATGATTTGTTATGGTAAAAAGGAGGAGATTGTTGGTTTTTTTGGCCATCTCATTTTAATTAATTAATTGATTGATGTTTTAATGGTAACAAACCTATTTTTACTTTTTTTTTTTTTTTTTTT